>NC_090933.1:301248191-301480990 GCF_040938575.1 Ambystoma mexicanum | reverse complement strand
GCACCCCCAACCCCCAGCAGTGCAGGGGCAACCTCCACCAGGCCCCCACTCATGTCTCCCATCACCCCCACCCCCAGCCACCAGGGCAGCCTCCACCAGGCTCCCACACATGTCCCCCTGCACCCCCACCACCCAGCCAACAGGGGCAGCCTCCACCAGGCCCCCACTCATGTCTCCCATCACCTCCACCCCCCAGCAGTGCAGGGGCAGCCTCCACCAGGCCCCCATTCATGTCTCCCATCACCCTCACCCCCCAGTAGTGCAGGGGCAGCCTACACCAGGCCCCCACCCATGTCTACCACCACCCCCACACCCCAGCGACCAGGGGCAGCCTCCACAAGGCCCCCACTCATGTCTCCCATCACCCCCACCCCCCAGGCAGTGCAGGAGCAGCCTCCACCAGGCCCCCACCCATGTCTACCACCACCTCCACCCCCCAGCCACCAGGGGCAGCCTCCACCAGGCCCCCACTCATGTATCCCATCACCCCCACCCCCCAGCAGTGCAGGGACAGCCTCCACCAGGCCCCCACCCATGTCTACCACCACCCCCACCCCCCATCCACCAGGGGCAGCCTCCACCAGGCCCCCACTCATGTCCAACTCATGTCTCCCTGCACCCCCACCCCCCAGCAGTGCAAGGGCAGCCTCCACCAGTCTCCCACACATGTCCCCCTGCACCCCCAGCCACCAGGGGCAGCCTCCACCAGGCCCCCACTCATGTCTCCCATCACCCCCACCCCTAGCAGTGCAGGGGCAGCCTCCACCAGGCCCCCACCCATGTCTACCTCCACCCCCACCCCCCAGCCACCAGGGGCAGCCTCCACCAGGCCCCCACTCATGTCTCCCATCACCCCCAACCCCCAGCTACCAGGGGCAGCCTCCACCAGGCTCCCACACATGTCCCCCTGCACCCCTACCACCCATCCACCAGGGGCAGCCTCCACCAGGCCCCCACTCATGTCTCCCATCACCCCCACCCCCCAGCAGTGCAGGGGCAGCCTCCACCAGGCTCCCACACATGTCCCCCATCACCCCCATCCCCCAGCCACCAGGGGCAGCCTCCACCAGGCCCCCACTCATGTCTCCCATCATCCCCACCCCCCAGCAGTGCAGGGGCAGCCTCCACCAGGCTCCCACACATGTCCTCCTGCACCCCCACCCCCCAGCCACCAGGGGCAGCCTCCACCAGGCCCCCACCCATGTCTACCACTACCCCCATCCCCCAGCCACCAGGGGCAGCCTCCACCAGGCCCCCACCCATGTCTCCCATCACCCCCACACCCCAGCAGTGCAGGGGCAGCCTCCACCAAGCCCCAACTCATGTCTCTCATCACCCCCACCCCCCAGCAGTGCAGGGGCAGCCTCCACCAGGCTCCCACACATGTCTCCCTGCACCCCCACCCCCCAGCCACCAGGGGCAGCCTCCACCAGGCCCCCACTCATGTCTCCCATCACCCCCACCCCCCAGCAGTGCAGGGCCAGCCTCCACCAGGCTCCCACACATGTCCCCCTGCACCCCCACCCCCCAGCAGTGCAGGGGGAGCCTCCACCAGGCCCCCACTCATGTCTCCCATCACCCCCACCCCCCAGCAGTGCAGGGGCAGCCTCCACCAGGCCCCCACCCATGTCTACCACCACCCCCACCCCCCAGCCACCAGGGGCAGCCTCCACCAGGCCCCCACTCATGTCTCCCATCACCCCCACCTCCCAGCAGTGCAGGGGCAGCCTCCACCAGGCCCCCACTCATGTCTCCCATCACCCCCACCCCCCAGCAGTGCAGGGGCAGCCTCCACCAGGCCCCCACCCATGTCTACCACCACCCCACCCCCCAGCCACCAGGGGCAGCCTCCATCAGGCCCCCACCCATGTCTACCACTACCCCCACCCCCCAGCCACCAGGGGCAGCCTCCACCAGACCCCACCCTTGTCTCCCATCACCCCCACCCCCCAGCAGTGCAGGGGCAGCCTCTACCAGGCCCCCACGCATGTTTACCACCACCCCCACCCCCCAGCCACCAGGGGCAGCCTCCACCAGGCCCCCACCCATGTCTCCCATCACCCCCACCCCCACGGCAGTGCAGGGGCAGCCTCCACCAGGCCCCCACACATGTCCAACTCATGTCTACCTGCACCCCCAACCCCCAGCAGTGCAGGGGCAACCTCCACCAGGCCCCCACTCATGTCTCCCATCACCCCCACCCCCAGCCACCAGGGGCAGCCTCCACCAGGCTCCCACACATGTCCCCCTGCACCCCCACCACCCAGCCAACAGGGGCAGCCTCCACCAGGCCCCCACTCATGTCTCCCATCACCCCCACCCCCCAACAGTGCAGGGGCAGCCTCCACCAGGCTCCCACACAAGTCCCCCTGCACCCCCACCCCCAGCCACCAGGGGCAGCCTCCACCAGGCCCCCACTCATGTCCCATCACCCCCTGCAGTGCAGGGGCAGCCTCCACCAGGCTCCCACACAATTCCCCCTGCACCCCAACCCCCAGCCACCAGGGGCAGCCTCCACCAGACCCCCACCCATGTCTATCACAACCCCCACCCCCCAGCCACCAGGGGCAGCCTCCACCAGGCCCCCACCCATGTCTCCCATCACCCCCACCCCCCAGCAGTGCAGGGGCAGCCTCCACCAGGCCCCCACTCATGTCTCCCATCACCCCCACCCCCCAGCAGTGCAGGGGCAGCCTCCACCAGGCCCCCACTCATGTCCAACTCATGTCTCTCTGCACCCCCACCCCCGAGCAGTGCAGGGGCAGCCTCCACCAGGCACCCACACATGTCCCCCTGCACCCCCACACCCCAGCCACCAGGGGCAGCCTCCACCAGGCCCCCACTCATGCCTCCCATCACCCCCAACCCCCAGCTACCAGGGGCAGCCTCCACCAGGCTCCCACACATGTCCCCCTGCACCCCTACCACCCATCCACCAGGGGCAGCCTCCACCAGGCCCCCACTCATGTCTCCCATCACCCCCACCCCCCAGCAGTGCAGGGGCAGCCTCCACCAGGCTCCCACACATGTCCCCCATCACCCCCATCCCCCAGCCACCAGGGGCAGCCTCCACCAGGCCCCCACTCATGTCTCCCATCATCCCCGCCCCCCAGCAGTGCAGGGGCAGCCTCCACCAGGCTCCCACACATGTCCTCCTGCACCCCCACCCCCCAGCCACCAGGGGCAGCCTCCACCAGGCCCCCACCCATGTCTACCACTACCCCCATCCCCCAGCCACCAGGGGCAGCCTCCACCAGGCCCCCACCCATGTCTCCCATCACCCCCACACCCCAGCAGTGCAGGGGCAGCCTCCACCAAGCCCCAACTCATGTCTCTCATCACCCCCACCCCCCAGCAGTGCAGGGGCAGCCTCCACCAGGCTCCCACACATGTCTCCCTGCACCCCCACCCCCCAGCCACCAGGGGCAGCCTCCACCAGGCCCCCACTCATGTCTCCCATCACCCCCACCCCCCAGCAGTGCAGGGGCAGCCTCCACCAGGCTCCCACACATGTCCCCCTGCACCCCCACCCCCCAGCAGTGCAGGGGGAGCCTCCACCAGGCCCCCACTCATGTCTCCCATCACCCCCACCCCCCAGCAGTGCAGGGGCAGCCTCCACCAGGCCCCCACCCATGTCTACCACCACCCCCACCCCCCAGCCACCAGGGGCAGCCTCCACCAGGCCCCCACTCATGTCTCCCATCACCCCCACCTCCCAGCAGTGCAGGGGCAGCCTCCACCAGGCCCCCACCCATGTCTACCACCACCCCACCCCCCAGCCACCAGGGGCAGCCTCCATCAGGCCCCCACCCATGTCTACCACTACCCCACCCCCCAGACACCAGGGGCAGCCTCCACCAGACCCCACCCGTGTCTCCCATCACCCCCACCCCCCAGCAGTGCAGGGGCAGCCTCTACCAGGCCCCCACGCATGTTTACCACCACCCCCACCCCCCAGCCACCAGGGGCAGCCTCCACCAGGCCCCCACTCATGTCTCCCATCACCCCCACCCCCACGGCAGTGCAGGGGCAGCCTCCACCAGGCCCCCACACATGTCCAACTCATGTCTACCTGCACCCCCAACCCCCAGCAGTGCAGGGGCAACCTCCACCAGGCCCCCACTCATGTCTCCCATCACCCCCACCCCCAGCCACCAGGGGCAGCCTCCACCAGGCTCCCACACATGTCCCCCTGCACCCCCACCACCCAGCCAACAGGGGCAGCCTCCACCAGGCCCCCACTCATGTCTCCCATCACCCCCACCCCCCAGCAGTGCAGGGGCAGCCTCCAACAGGCTCCCACACAAGTCCCCCTGCACCCCCACCCCCAGCCACCAGGGGCAGCCTCCACCAGGCCCCCACTCATGTCCCATCACCCCCTGCAGTGCAGGGGCAGCCTCCACCAGGCTCCCACACAATTCCCCCTGCACCCCAACCCCCAGCCACCAGGGGCAGCCTCCACCAGACCCCCACCCATGTCTATCACAACCCCCACCCCCCAGCCACCAGGGGCAGCCTCCACCAGGCCCCCACCCATGTCTCCCATCACCCCCACCCCCCAGCAGTGCAGGGGCAGCCTCCACCAGGCCCCCACTCATGTCTCCCATCACCCCCACCCCCCAGCAGTGCAGGGGCAGCCTCCACCAGGCTCCCACACATGTCCCCCTGCACCCCCACCCCCCAGCCACCAGGAGCAGCCTCCACCAGGCCCCCACTCATGTCTCCCATCACCTCCACCCCCCAGCAGTGCAGGGGCAGCCTCCACCAGGCCCCCACTCATGTCTCCCATCACCCCCACCCCCCAGCAGTGCAGGGGCAGCCTCCACCAGGCCCCCACCCATGTCTACCACCACCCCCACCCCCCAGCCACCAGGGGCAGCCTCCACCAGGCCCCCACTCATGTCTCCCATCACCCCACCCCCCAGCAGTGCAGGGGCAGCCTCCACCAGGCCCCCACCCATGACTACCACCGCCCCCACCCCCAAGCCACCAGGGGCAGCCTCCACCAGGCCCCCACTCATGTCTCCCATCACCCCCACCCCACAGGAGTGCAGGGGCAGCCTCCACCAGGCCCCCACCTATGTCTACCACCACCCCCACCCCCACCCCCCAGCCACCAGGGGCAGCCTCCACCAGGCTCCCACACATGTCCCCTGCACCCCCACCACCCAGCCACCAGGGGCAGCCTCCATCAGGCCCCCACTCATGTCTCCCATCACACCCACCCGTCAGCAGTGCAGGGGCAGCCTCCACCAGGCTCCCACACATGTCCCCCTGCACCCCGACCCCCCAGGCACCAGGGGCAGCCTCCACCAGGCCCCCACTCATGTCTCCCATCAACCCCACCCCCCAGCAGTGCAGGGGCAGCCTCCACCAGGCCCCTACTCATGTCTCCCATCACCCCACCCCCCAGCAGTGCAGGGGCAGCCTCCACCAGGCCCCCACCCATGTCTACCACCACCCCCACCCCCAAGCCACCAGGGGCAGCCTCCACCAGGCCCCCACTCATGTCTCCCATCAACCCCACCCCCCAGCAGTGCAGGGGCAGCCTCCACCAGGCCTCCACCCATGTCTACTACCACCCCCACCCCCCAGCCACCAGGGGCAGCCTCCACCAGGCCCCCACTCATGTCTCCCATCACCCACACCCCCCAGCAGTGCAGGGGCAGCCTCCACCAGGCCCCCACCTATGTCTACCACCACCCCCACCCCCCAGCCACCAGGGGCAGCCTCCACCAGGCCCCCACTCATGTCTCCCATCACCTCCACCCCCCAGCAGTGCAGGGGCAGCCTCCACCAGGCCCCCATTCATGTCTCCCATCACCCCCACCCCCCAGTAGTGCAGGGGCAGCCTACACCAGGCCCCCACCCATGTCTACCACCACCCCCTCACCCCAGCCACCAGGGGCAGCCTCCACAAGGCCCCCACTCATGTCTCCCATCACCCCCACCCCCCAGGCAGTGCAGGAGCAGCCTCCACCAGGCCCCCACCCATGTCTACCACCACCTCCACCCCCCAGCCACCAGGGGCAGCCTCCACCAGGCCCCCACTCATGTATCCCATCACCCCCACCCCCCAGTAGTGAGTGCAGGGACAGCCTCCACCAGGCCCCCACCCATGTCTACCACCACCCCCACCCCCCATCCACCAGGGGCAGCCTCCACCAGGCCCCCACTCATGTCCAACTCATGTCTCCCTGCACCCCCACCCCCCAGCAGTGCAAGGGCAGCCTCCACCAGTCTCCCACACATGTCCCCCTGCACCCCCAGCCACCAGGGGCAGCCTCCACCAGGCCCCCACTCATGTCTCCCATCACCCCCACCCCTAGCAGTGCAGGGGCAGCCTCCACCAGGCCCCCACCCATGTCTACCTCCACCCCCACCCCCCACCCCCCAGGGGCAGCCTCCACCAGGCCCCCACTCATGTCTCCCATCACCCCCAAACCCCAGCTACCAGGGGCAGCCTCCACCAGGCTCCCACACATGTCCCCCTGCACCCCTACCACCCATCCACCAGGGGCAGCCTCCACCAGGCCCCCACTCATGTCTCCCATCACCCCCACCCCCCAGCAGTGCAGGGGCAGCCTCCACCAGGCTCCCACACATGTCCCCCATCACCCCCATCCCCCAGCCACCATGGGCAGCCTCCACCAGGCCCCCACTCATGTCTCCCATCATCCCCACCCCCCAGCAGTGCAGGGGCAGCCTCCACCAGGCTCCCACACATGTCCTCCTGCACCCCCACCCCCCAGCCACCAGGGGCAGCCTCCACCAGGCCCCCACCCATGTCTACCACTACCCCCATCCCCCAGCCACCAGGGGCAGCCTCCACCAGGCCCCCACCCATGTCTCCCATCACCCCCACCCCCCAGCAGTGCAGGGGCAGCCTCCACCAGGCTCCCACACATGTCCCCCATCACCCCCATCCCCCAGCCACCATGGGCAGCCTCCACCAGGCCCCCACTCATGTCTCCCATCATCCCCACCCCCCAGCAGTGCAGGGGCAGCCTCCACCAGGCTCCCACACATGTCCTCCTGCACCCCCACCCCCCAGCCACCAGGGGCAGCCTCCACCAGGCCCCCACCCATGTCTACCACTACCCCCATCCCCCAGCCACCAGGGGCAGCCTCCACCAGGCCCCCACCCATGTCTCCCATCACCCCCACACCCCAGCAGTGCAGGGGCAGCCTCCACCAGGCCCCCACTCATGTCTCCCATCACCCCCACCCCCCAGCAGTGCAGGGGCAGCCTCCACCAGGCTCCCACACATGTCCCCCTGCACCCCCACCCCCCAGCAGTGCAGGGGGAGCCTCCACCAGGCCCCCACTCATGTCTCCCATCACCCCCACCCCCCAGCAGTGCAGGGGCAGCCTCCACCAGGCCCCCACCCATGTCTACCACCACCCCCACCCCCCAGCCACCAGGGGCAGCCTCCACCAGGCCCCCACTCATGTCTCCCATCACCCCCACCTCCCAGCAGTGCAGGGGCAGCCTCCACCAGGCCCCCACTCATGTCTCCCATCACCCACACCCCCCAGCAGTGCAGGGGCAGCCTCCACCAGGCCCCCACCCATGTCTACCACCACCCCACCCCCCAGCCACCAGGGGCAGCCTCCATCAGGCCCCCACCCATGTCTACCACTACCCCCACCCCCCAGCCACCAGGGGCAGCCTCCACCAGACCCCACCCGTGTCTCCCATCACCCCCACCCCCCAGCAGTGCAGGGGAAGCCTCTACCAGGCCCCCACGCATGTTTACCACCACCCCCACCCCCCAGCCACCAGGGGCAGCCTCCACCAGGCCCCCACTCATGTCTCCCATCACCCCCACCCCCACGGCAGTGCAGGGGCAGCCTCCACCAGGCCCCCACACATGTCCAACTCATGTCTACCTGCACCCCCAACCCCCAGCAGTGCAGGGGCAACCTCCACCAGGCCCCCACTCATGTCTCCCATCACCTCCACCCCCAGCCACCAGGGGCAGCCTCCACCAGGCTCCCACACATGTCCCCCTGCACCCCCACCACCCAGCCAACAGGGGCAGCCTCCACCAGGCCCCCACTCATGTCTCCCATCACCCCCACCCCCCAGCAGTGCAGGGGCAGCCTCCACCAGGCTCCCACACAAGTCCCCCTGCACCCCCACCCCCAGCCACCAGGGGCAGCCTCCACCAGGCCCCCACTCATGTCCCATCACCCCCTGCAGTGCAGGGGCAGCCTCCACCAGGCTCCCACACAATTCCCCCTGCACCCCAACCCCCAGCCACCAGGGGCAGCCTCCACCAGACCCCCACCCATGTCTATCACAACCCCCACCCCCCAGCCACCAGGGGCAGCCTCCACCAGGCCCCCACCCATGTCTCCCATCACCCCCACCCCCCAGCAGTGCAGGGGCAGCCTCCACCAGGCCCCCACTCATGTCTCCCATCACCCCCACCCCCCAGCAGTGCAGGGGCAGCCTCCACCAGGCCCCCACTCATGTCCAACTCATGTCTCTCTGCACCCCCACCCCCGAGCAGTGCAGGGGCAGCCTCCACCAGGCACCCACACATGTCCCCCTGCACCCCCACACCCCAGCCACCAGGGGCAGCCTCCACCAGGCTCCCACACATGTCTCCCATCAAACCCACCCCCCAGCAGTGCAGGGGCAGCCTCCACCAGGCCCCCACTCATGTCCAACTTATGTCTCCCTGCACACCCACCCCCCAGCAGTGCAGGGGCAGCCTCCACCAGGCACCCACACATGTCCCCATGCACCCCCACCCCCCAGCCACCTGGGGCAGCCTCCACCAGGCCTTTACCCATGTCTCCCATCAAACTCACCCCCCAGCAGTGCAGGGCCAGCCTCCACCAGGCCCCCACTCATGTCTCCCATCACCCCCAGCCCCCAGCAGTGCAGGGGCAGCCTCCACCAGGCCCCCACTCATGTCTCCAATCACCCCCACCCCCCAGCAGTGCAGGGACAGCCTCCACCAGGCTCCCACACATGTCCCCCTGCACCCCCACCCCCCAGCCACCAGGGGCAGCCTCCACCAGGCCCCCACTCATGTCTCCCATCACCCCCACCCCCCAGCCACCAGGGGCAGCCTCCACCAGGACCCCACTCATGCCTCCCATCACCCCCACTCCGAGCAGTTCAGTGGCAGCCTCCACCAGGCTCCCACACATGTCCCCCTACACCCCCACCCCCCAGCCACCAGGAGCAGCCTCCACCAGGCTCCCACCCATGTCTACCACCACCCCCACCCCCCAGCCACCAGGGGCAGCCTCCACCAGGCCCCCACTCATGTCTCCCATCACCCCCACCCCCCAGCCACCAGGGGCAGCCTCCACCAGGACCCCACTCATGCCTCCCATCACCCCCACTCCGAGCAGTTCAGTGGCAGCCTCCACCAGGCTCCCACACGTGTCCCCCTACGCCCCCACCCCCCAGCCACCAGGGGCAGCCTCCACCAGGCCCCCACCCATGTCTACCACCACCCCCACCCCCCAGCCACCAGGGTCAGCCTCCACCAGGCCCCCACCCATGTCTCCCATCATCCCCACCCCCCAGCAGTGCAGGGGCAGCCTCCACCAGGCCCCCACTCATGTCTCCCATCACCCCACCCCCCAGCCACCAGGGGCAGCCTCCACCAGGCTCCCACACATGTCCCCCTGCACCCCCACCCCCCAGCAGTGCAGGGGCAGCCTCCACCAGGCTCCCACACATGTCCCACCCCCACCCCCCCAGCCACCAGGAGCAGCCTCCACCAGGCCCCCACTCATGTCTCCCATCACCCCCACCCCCCAGCAGTGCAGGGGCAGCCTCCACCAGGCCCCCACTCATGTCTCCTATCACCCCCACCCCCCAGAGGGGCAGGGGCATAGCCTCCACCAGGCCCCCACCCATGTCTACCACCACCCCCACCCCCCAGCCATCAGGGGCAGCCTCCACCAGGCCCCCACTCATGTCTCCCATCACCCCCACCCCCCAGCATTGCAGGGGCAGCCTCCACCAGGCCCCCACCCATGTCTACCACCACCCCCACCCCCAGCCACCAGGGGCAGCCTCCACCAGGCCCCCACTCATGTCTCCCATCACCCCCACTCCGATCAGTTCAGTGGCAGCCTCCACCAGGCTCCCACACATGTCCCCCTACACCCCCACCCCCCGGCCACCAGGGGCAGCCTCCACCAGGCCCCCACTCATGTCTCCCATCACCCCCACCCCCCAGCAGTGCAGGGGCAGCCTCCACCAGGCCCCCACCCATGTCTACCACCACCCCCACCCCCCAGCCACCAGGGGCAGCCTCCACCAGGCCCCACTCATGTCTCCCATCACCCCCACCCCCCAGCAGTGCAGGGGCAGCCTCCACCAGGCCCCCACCCATGTTTACCACCACCCCCACCCCCCAGCCACCAGGGGCAGCCTCCACCAGGCCCCCACTCATGTCCCCCATCACCCCCACCCACCGGCAGTGCAGGGGCAGCCTCCACCAGGCCCCCACACATGTCCAACTCATGTCTACCTGCACCCCCACCCCCCAGCAGTGCAGGGGCAACCTCCAACAGGCCCCCACTCATGTCTCCCATCACTCCCACACCCCAGCCACCAGGGGCAGCCTCCACCAGGCTCCCACACATGTCTCCCATCAAACCCACCCCCCAGCAGTGCAGGGGCAGCCTCCACCAGGCCCCCACTCATGTCCAACTCATGTCTCCCTGCACACCCTCCCCCCAGCAGTGCAGGGGCAGCCCTCCACCAGGCACCCACACATGTCCCCCTGAACCCCCACCCCCCAGCCACCTGGGGCAGGCTCCACCAGGCCTTTACCCATGTCTCCCATCAAACCCACACCCAAGCAGTGCAGGGCCAGCCTCCACCAGGCCCCCACTCATGTCTCCCATCATCCCCAGCCCCCAGCAGTGCAGGGGCAGCCTCCACCAGGCCCCCACTCATGTCTCCAATCACCCCCACCCCCCAGCAGTGCAGGGGCAGCCTCCACCAGGCTCCCACACATGTCCCCCTGCACCCCCACCCCCCAGCCACCAGGGGCAGCCTCCACCAGGCCCCCACCCATGTCTACCACCACCCCCAGCCACCAGGGCAGCCTCCACCAGGCCCCCACTCATGTCTCCCATCACCCCCACCCCCCAGCCACCAGGGGCAGCCTCCACCAGGACCCCACTCATGCCTCCCATCACCCCCACTCCGAGCAGTTCAGTGGCAGCCTCCACCAGGCTCCCACACATATCCCCCTACACCCCCACCCCCAGCCACCAGGGGCAGCCTCCAACAGGCCCCCACCCATGTCTACCACCACCCTCACCCCCCAGCCACCAGGGGCAGCCTCCACCAGGCCCCCACCCATGTCTCCCATCACCCCCACCCCCCAGCAGTGCAGGGGCAGCCTCCACCAGGCCCCCACTCATGTCTCCCATCACCCCACCCCCCAGCAGTGCAGGGGCAGCCTCCACCAGGCTCCCACACATGTCCCCCTGCACCCCCAGCCACCAGGGGCAGCCTCCACCAGGCCCCCACTCATGTCACCCATCACCCCCACCCCCCAGCAGTGCAGGGGCAGCCTCCACCAGGCTCCCACACATGTCCCCCTGCACCCCCACCCCCCAAGCCACCAGGAGCAGCCTCCACCAGGCCCCCACCCATGTCTACCACCACCCCCACCCCACAGCCACCAGGGTCAGCCTCCACCAGGCCCCCACCCATGTCTCCCATCACCCCCACCCCCCAGCAGTGCAGGGGCAGCCTCCACCAGGCCCCCACTCATGTCTCCCATCACCCCACCCCCCAGCAGTGCAGGGGCAGCCTCCACCAGGCTCCCACACATGTCCCCCTGCACCCCCACCCCCAGCCACCAGGGGCAGCCTCCACCAGGCCCCCACTCATGTCTCCCATCACCCCCACCCCCCAGCAGTGCAGGGGCAGCCTCCACCAGGCTCCCACACATGTCCCCCTGCACCCCCACCCCCCCAGCCACCAGGAGCAGCCTCCACCAGGCCCCCACTCATGTCTCCCATCACCCCCACCCCCCAGCAGTGCAGGGGCAGCCTCCACCAGGCCCCCACTCATGTCTCCTATCACCCCCACCCCCAGAGGGGCAGGGGCATAGCCTCCACCAGGCCCCCACCCATGTCTACCACCACCCCCACCCCCCAGCCACCAGGGGCAGCCTCCACCAGGCCCCCACTCATGTCTCCCATCACCCCACCCCCAGCAGTGCAGGGGCAGCCTCCACCAGGGCCCCACCCATGTCTACCACCACCCCCACCCCCCAGCCACCAGGGGCAGCCTCCACCAGGCCCCCACTCATGTCTCCCATCACCCCCACTCCGAGCAGTTCAGTGGCAGCCTCCACCAGGCCCCCACACATGTCCCCCTACACCCCCACCCCCCGGCCACCAGGGGCAGCCTCCACCAGGCCCCCACTCATGTCTCCCATCACCCCCACCCCCCAGCAGTGCAGGGGCAGCCTCCACCAGGCCCCCACCCATGTCTACCACCACCCCCACCCCCCAGCCACCAGGGGCAGCCTCCACCAGGCCCCACTCATGTCTCCCATCACCCCCACCCCCAGCAGTGCAGGGGCAGCCTCCACCAGGCCCCACCCATGTTTACCACCACCCCCACCCCCAGCCACCAGGGGCAGCCTCCACCAGGCCCCCACTCATGTCCCCCATCACCCCCAACCCCCGGCAGTGCAGGGGCAGCCTCCACCAGGCCCCCACACATGTCCAACTCATGTCTACCTGCACCCCCACCCCCCAGCAGTGCAGGGGCAACCTCCACCAGGCCCCCACTCATGTCTCCCATCACCCCCACACCCCAGCCACCAGGGGCAGCCTCCACCAGGCTCCGACACATGTCTCCCATCAAACCCACCCCCCAGCAGTGCAGGGGCAGCCTCCACCAGGCCCCCACTCATGTCCAACTCATGTCTCCCTGCACACCCTCCCCCCAGCAGTGCAGGGGCAGCCTCCACCCGGCACCCACACATGTCCCCCTGAACCCCCACCCCCCAGCCACCTGGGGCAGGCTCCACCAGGCCTTTACCCATGTCTCCCATCAAACCCACCCCCAAGCAGTGCAGGGCCAGCCTCCACCAGGCCCCCACTCATGTCTCCCATCATCCCCAGCCCCCAGCAGTGCAGGGGCATCCTCCACCAGGCCCCCACTCATGTCTCCAATCACCCCCACCCCCCAGCAGTGCAGGGGCAGCCTCCACCAGGCTCCCACACATGTCCCCCTGCAGCCTCCACCAGGCCCCCACCCATGTCTACCACCACCCCCAGCCACCAGGGGCAGCCTCCACCAGTCCCCCACTCATGTCTCCCATCACCCCCACCCCCCAGCCACCAGGGGCAGCCTCCACCAGGACCCCACTCATGCCTCCCATCACCCCACCCCCCAGCAGTGCAGGGGCAGCCTCCACCAGGCTCCCACACATGTCCCCCTGCACCCCCAGCCACCAGGGGCAGCCTCCACCAGGCCCCCACTCATGTCACCCATCACCCCCACCCCCCAGCAGTGCAGGGGCAGCCTCCACCAGGCTCCCACACATGTCCCCCTGCACCCCCACCCCCCCAGCCACCAGGAGCAGCCTCCACCAGGCCCCCACTCATGTCTCCCATCACCCCCACCCCCCAGCAGTGCAGGGGCAGCCTCCACCAGGCCCCCACTCATGTCTCCTATCACCCCCACCCCCAGCAGTGCAGGGGCATAGCCTCCACCAGGCCCCCACCCATGTCTACCACCACCCCCACCCCCCAGCCACCAGGGGCAGCCTCCACCAGGCCCCCACTCATGTCTCCCATCACCCCCACCCCCCAGCAGTGCAGGGGCAGCCTCCACCAGGCCTCCACCCATGTCTACCACCACCCCCACCCCCCAGCCACCAGGGGCAGCCTCCACCAGGCCCCCACTCATGTCTCCCATCACCCCCACCCCACAGGAGTGCAGGGGCAGCCTCCACCAGGCCCCCACCATGTCTCCCATCACCCCCACCCCCCAGCCACCAGGGGCAGCCTCCACCAGGACCCCACTCATGCCTCCCATCACCCCCACTCCGAGCAGTTCAGTGGCAGCCTCCACCAGGCTCCCACACATGTCCCCCTACACCCCCACCCCCCAGCCACAAGGGGCAGCCTCCACCAGGCCCCCACCCATGTCTACCACCACCCCCACCCCCCAGCCACCAGGGGCAGCCTCCACCAGGCCCCCACCCATGTCTCCCATCACCCCCACCCCCCAGCAGTGCAGGGGCAGCCTCCACCAGGCCCCCACTCATGTCTCCCATCACCCCACCCCCCAGCAGTGCAGGGGCAGCCTCCACCAGGCTCCCACACATATCCCCCTGCACCCCCACCCCCCAGCCACCAGGGGCAGCCTCCACCAGGCCCCCACTCATGTCTCCCATCACCCCCACCCCCCAGCAGTGCAGGGGCAGCCTCCACCAGGCTCCCACACATGTCCCCCTGCACCCCCACCCCCCAGCCACCAGGAGCAGCCTCCACCAGGCCCCCACTCATGTCTCCCATCACCCCCACCCCCCAGCAGTGCAGGGGCAGCCTCCACCAGGCCCCCACTCATGTCTCCTATCACCCCCACCCCCAGCAGTGCAGGGGCATAGCCTCCACCAGGCCCCCACCCATGTCTACCACCACCCCACCCCCCAGCCACCAGGGGCAGCCTCCACCAGGCCCCCACTCATGTCTCCTATCACCCCCACCCCCCAGCAGTGCAGGGGCATAGCCTCCACCAGGCCCCCACCCATGTCTACCACCACCCCCACCCCCCAGCCACCAGGGGCAGCCTCCACCAGGCCCCCACTCATGTCTCCCATCACCCCCACCCCCCAGCAGTGCAGGGGCAGCCTCCACCAGGCCCCCACCCATGTCTACCACCTCCCCCACCCCCCAGCCACCAGGGGCAGCCTCCATCAGGCCCCCACTCGTGTCTCCCATCACCCCCGCCCCACAGGAGTGCAGGGGCAGCCTCTACCAGGCCCCCACCCATGTCTACAACCACCCCCACCCCCCAGCCACCAGGGGCAGCCTCCACCAGACCCCCACTCATGTCTCCCATCACCCCCACCCCCCAGCAGTGCAGGGGCAGACTCCATCAGGCTCCCACACATGTCCCCCTGCACCCCCACCCTGAGCCACCAGGGGCAGCATCCACCAGGCCCCCACTCATGTCTCCCATCACCCCCACCCCCCAGCAATGCAGGGGCAGCCTCCACCAGGCCCCCACCCATGTCTACCACCACCCGCACCCCCCAGCCACCAGGGGCAGCCTCCACCAGGCCCCCACTCATGTCTCCCATCACCCCCACCCCCCAGAAGTGCAGGGGCAGCCTCCACCAGGCACCCACTCATGTCTCCTATCACCCCCACCCCCAGAGGGGCAGGGGCATAGCCTCCACCAGGCCCCCACCCATGTCTACCACCACCCCCACCCCCCAGCCACCAGGGGCAGCCTCCACCAGGCCCCCACTCATGTCTCCATCACCCCCACTCCGAGCAGTTCAGTGGCAGCCTCCACCAGGCCCCCACACATGTCCCCCTACACCCCCACCCCCCGGCCACCAGGGGCAGCCTCCACCAGGCCCCCACTCATGTCTCCCATCACCCCCAAACCCCAGCTACCAGGGGCAGCCTCCACCAGGCTCCCACACATGTCCCCCTGCACCCCTACCACCCATCCACCAGGGGCAGCCTCCACCAGGCCCCCACTCATGTCTCCCATCACCCCCACCCCCAGCAGTGCAGGGGCAGCCTCCACCAGGCTCCCACACATGTCCCCCATCACCCCCATCCCCCAGCCACCATGGGCAGCCTCCACCAGGCCCCCACTCATGTCTCCCATCATCCCCACCCCCCAGCAGTACAGGGGCAGCCTCCACCAGGCTCCCACACATGTCCTCCTGCACCCCCACCCCCCAGCCACCAGGGGCAGCCTCCACCAGGCCCCCACCCATGTCTACCACTACCCCCATCCCCCAGCCACCAGGGGCAGCCTCCACCAGGCCCCCACCCATGTCTCCCATCACCCCCACACCCCAGCAGTGCAGGGGCAGCCTCCACCAAGCCCCAACTCATGTCTCTCATCACCCCCACCCCCCAGCAGTGCAGGGGCAGCCTCCACCAGGCTCCCACACATGTCTCCCTGCACCCCCACCCCCCAGCCACCAGGGGCAGCCTCCACCAGGCCCCCACTCATGTCTCCCATCACCCCCACCCCCCAGCAGTGCAGGGGCAGCCTCCACCAGGCTCCCACACATGTCCCCCTGCACCCCCACCCCCCAGCAGTGCAGGGTGAGCCTCCACCAGGCCCCCACTCATGTCTCCCATCACCCCCACCCCCCAGCAGTGCAGGGGCAGCCTCCACCAGGCCCCCACCCATGTCTACCACCACCCCCACCCCCCAGCCACCAGGGGCAGCCTCCACCAGGCCCCCACTCATGTCTCCCATCACCCCCACCTCCCAGCAGTGCAGGGGCAGCCTCCACCAGGCCCCACTCATGTCTCCCATCACCCACACCCCCCAGCAGTGCAGGGGCAGCCTCCACCAGGCCCCCACCCATGTCTACCACCACCCCACCCCCCAGCCACCAGGGGCAGCCTCCATCAGGCCCCCACCCATGTCTACCACTACCCCCACCCCCCAGCCACCAGGGGCAGCCTCCACCAGACCCCACCCGTGTCTCCCATCACCCCCACCCCCCAGCAGTGCAGGGGAAGCCTCTACCAGGCCCCCACTCATGTCTCCCATCACCCCCACCCCCACGGCAGTGCAGGGGCAGCCTCCACCAGGCCCCCACACATGTCCAACTCATGTCTACCTGCACCCCCAACCCCCAGCAGTGCAGGGGCAACCTCCACCAGGCCCCCACTCATGTCTCCCATCACCTCCACCCCCAGCCACCAGGGGCAGCCTCCACCAGGCTCCCACACATGTCCCCTGCACCCCCACCACCCAGCCAACAGGGGCAGCCTCCACCAGGCCCCCACTCATGTCTCCCATCACCCCCACCCCCCAGCAGTGCAGGGGCAGCCTCCACCAGGCTCCCACACAAGTCCCCCTGCACCCCCACCCCCAGCCACCAGGGGCAGCCTCCACCAGGCCCCCACTCATGTCCCATCACCCCCTGCAGTGCAGGGGCAGCCTCCACCAGGCTCCCACACAATTCCCCCTGCACCCCAACCCCCAGCCACCAGGGGCAGCCTCCACCAGACCCCCACCCATGTCTATCACAACCCCCACCCCCCAGCCACCAGGGGCAGCCTCCACCAGGCCCCCACCCATGTCTCCCATCACCCCCACCCCCCAGCAGTGCAGGGGCAGCCTCCACCAGGCCCCCACTCATGTCTCCCATCACCCCCACCCCCCAGCAGTGCAGGGGCAGCCTCCACCAGGCCCCCACTCATGTCCAACTCATGTCTCTCTGCACCCCACCCCCGAGCAGTGCAGGGGCAGCCTCCACCAGGCACCCACACATGTCCCCCTGCACCCCCACACCCCAGCCACCAGGGGCAGCCTCCACCAGGCTCCCACACATGTCTCCCATCAAACCCACCCCCCAGCAGTGCAGGGGCAGCCTCCACCAGGCCCCCACTCATGTCCAACTTATGTCTCCCTGCACACACCCACCCCCCAGCAGTGCAGGGGCAGCCTCCACCAGGCACCCACACATGTCCCCATGCACCCCCACCCCCCAGCCACCTGGGGCAGCCTCCACCAGGCCTTTACCCATGTCTCCCATCAAACTCACCCCCAGCAGTGCAGGGCCAGCCTCCACCAGGCCCCCACTCATGTCTCCCATCACCCCCAGCCCCCAGCAGTGCAGGGGCAGCCTCCACCAGGCCCCCACTCATGTCTCCAATCACCCCCACCCCCCAGCAGTGCAGGGACAGCCTCCACCAGGCTCCCACACATGTCCCCCTGCACCCCCACCCCCCAGCCACCAGGGGCAGCCTCCACCAGGCCCCCACTCATGTCTCCCATCACCCCCACCCCCAGCCACCAGGGGCAGCCTCCACCAGGACCCCACTCATGCCTCCCATCACCCCCACTCCGAGCAGTTCAGTGGCAGCCTCCACCAGGCTCCCACACATGTCCCCCTACACCCCCCACCCCCCAGCCACCAGGAGCAGCCTCCACCAGGCTCCCACCCATGTCTACCACCACCCCCACCCCCCAGCCACCAGGGGCAGCCTCCACCAGGCCCCCACTCATGTCTCCCATCACCCCCACCCCCCAGTCACCAGGGGCAGCCTCCACCAGGACCCCACTCATGCCTCCCATCACCCCCACTCCGAGCAGTTCAGTGGCAGCCTCCACCAGGCTCCCACACGTGTCCCCTACACCCCCACCCCCCAGCCACCAGGGGCAGCCTCCACCAGGCCCCCACCCATGTCTACCACCACCCCCACCCCCCAGCCACCAGGGTCAGCCTCCACCAGGCCCCCACCCATGTCTCCATCATCCCCACCCCCCAGCAGTGCAGGGGCAGCCTCCACCAGGCCCCCACTCATGTTTCCCATCACCCCACCCCCCAGCCACCAGGGGCAGCCTCCACCAGGCTCCCACACATGTCCCCCTGCACCCCCACCCCCCAGCAGTGCAGGGGCAGCCTCCACCAGGCTCCCACACATGTCCCCCTGCACCCCCACCCCCCCAGCCACCAGGAGCAGCCTCCACCAGGCCCCCACTCATGTCTCCCATCACCCCCACCCCCCAGCAGTGCAGGGGCAGCCTCCACCAGGCCCCCACTCATGTCTCCTATCACCCCCACCCCCCAGAGGGGCAGGGGCATAGCCTCCACCAGGCCCCCACCCATGTCTACCACCACCCCCACCCCCCAGCCATCAGGGGCAGCCTCCACCAGGCCCCCACTCATGTCTCCCATCACCCCCACCCCCCAGCAGTGCAGGGGCAGCCTCCACCAGGCCCCCACCCATGTCTACCACCACCCCCACCCCCCAGCCACCAGGGGCAGCCTCCACCAGGCCCCCAGTCATGTCTCCCATCACCCCCACTCCGATCAGTTCAGTGGCAGCCTCCACCAGGCTCCCACACATGTCCCCCTACACCCCCACCCCCCGGCCACCAGGGGCAGCCTCCACCAGGCCCCCACTCATGTCTCCCATCACCCCCACCCCCCAGCAGTGCAGGGGCAGCCTCCACCAGGCCCCCACCCATGTCTACCACCACCCCCACCCCCCAGCCACCAGGGGCAGCCTCCACCAGGCCCCACTCATGTCTCCCATCACCCCCACCCCCCAGCAGTGCAGGGGCAGCCTCCACCAGGCCCCCACCCATGTTTACCACCACCCCCACCCCCAGCCACCAGGGGCAGCCTCCACCAGGCCCCCACTCATGTCCCCCATCACCCCCACCCACCGGCAGTGCAGGGGCAGCCTCCACCAGGCCCCCACACATGTCCAACTCATGTCTACCTGCACCCCCACCCCCCAGCAGTGCAGGGGCAACCTCCAACAGGCCCCCACTCATGTCTCCCATCACTCCCACACCCCAGCCACCAGGGCAGCCTCCACCAGGCTCCCACACATGTCTCCCATCAAACCCACCCCCCAGCAGTGCAGGGGCAGCCTCCACCAGGCCCCCACTCATGTCCAACTCATGTCTCCCTGCACACCCTCCCCCCAGCAGTGCAGGGGCAACCTCCACCAGGCACCCACACATGTCCCCCTGAACCCCCACCCCCCAGCCACCTGGGGCAGGCTCCACCAGGCCTTTACCCATGTCTCCCATCAAACCCACACCCAAGCAGTGCAGGGCCAGCCTCCACCAGGCCCCACTCATGTCTCCCATCATCCCCAGCCCCCAGCAGTGCAGGGGCAGCCTCCACCAGGCCCCCACTCATGTCTCCAATCACCCCCACCCCCAGCAGTGCAGGGGCAGCCTCCACCAGGCTCCCACACATGTCCCCCTGCACCCCCACCCCCCAGCCACCAGGGGCAGCCTCCACCAGGCCCCCACCCATGTCTACCACCACCCCCAGCCACCAGGGGCAGCCTCCACCAGGCCCCCACTCATGTCTCCCCATCACCCTCACCCCCCAGCCACCAGGGGCAGCCTCCACCAGGACCCCACTCATGCCTCCCATCACCCCCACTCCGAGCAGTTCAGTGGCAGCCTCCACCAGGCTCCCACACATATCCCCCTACACCCCCACCCCCAGCCACCAGGGGCAGCCTCCAACAGGCCCCCACCCATGTCTACCACCACCCTCACCCCCCAGCCACCAGGGGCAGCCTCCACCAGGCCCCCACCCATGTCTCCCATCACCCCCACCCCCCAGCAGTGCAGGGGCAGCCTCCACCAGGCCCCCACTCATGTCTCCCATCACCCCACCCCCCAGCAGTGCAGGGGCAGCCTCCACCAGGCTCCCACACATGTCCCCCTGCACCCCCAGCCACCAGGGGCAGCCTCCACCAGGCCCCCACTCATGTCACCCATCACCCCCACCCCCCAGCAGTGCAGGGGCAGCCTCCACCAGGCTCCCACACATGTCCCCCTGCACCCCCACCCCCCAAGCCACCTGGAGCAGCCTCCACCAGGCCCCCACCCATGTCTACCACCACCCCCACCCCACAGCCACCAGGGTCAGCCTCCACCAGGCCCCCACCCATGTCTCCCATCACCCCCACCCCCCAGCAGTGCAGGGGCAGCCTCCACCAGGCCCCCACTCATGTCTCCCATCACCCCACCCCCAGCAGTGCAGGGGCAGCCTCCACCAGGCTCCCACACATGTCCCCCTGCACCCCCACCCCCAGCCACCAGGGGCAGCCTCCACCAGGCCCCCACTCATGTCTCCCATCACCCCCACCCCCAGCAGTGCAGGGGCAGCCTCCACCAGGCTCCCACACATGTCCCCCTGCACCCCCACCCCCCCAGCCACCAGGAGCAGCCTCCACCAGGCCCCCACTCATGTCTCCCATCACCCCCACCCCCCAGCAGTGCAGGGGCAGCCTCCACCAGGCCCCCACTCATGTCTCCTATCACCCCCACCCCCAGAGGGGCAGGGGCATAGCCTCCACCAGGCCCCCACCCATGTCTACCACCACCCCCACCCCCCAGCCACCAGGGGCAGCCTCCACCAGGCCCCCACTCATGTCTCCCATCACCCCACCCCCCAGCAGTGCAGGGGCAGCCTCCACCAGGGCCCCACCCATGTCTACCACCACCCCCACCCCCCAGCCACCAGGGGCAGCCTCCACCAGGCCCCCACTCATGTCTCCCATCACCCCCACTCCGAGCAGTTCAGTGGCAGCCTCCACCAGGCCCCCACACATGTCCCCCTACACCCCCACCCCCCGGCCACCAGGGGCAGCCTCCACCAGGCCCCCACTCATGTCTCCCATCACCCCCACCCCCCAGCAGTGCAGGGGCAGCCTCCACCAGGCCCCACCCATGTCTACCACCACCCCCACCCCCCAGCCACCAGGGGCAGCCTCCACCAGGCCCCACTCATGTCTCCCATCACCCCCACCCCCCAGCAGTGCAGGGACAGCCTCCACCAGGCCCCCACCCATGTTTACCACCACCCCCACCCCCCAGCCACCAGGGGCAGCCTCCACCAGGCCCCCACTCATGTCCCCCATCACCCCCACCCCCCGGCAGTGCAGGGGCAGCCTCCACCAGGCCCCCACACATGTCCAACTCATGTCTACCTGCACCCCCACCCCCCAGCAGTGCAGGGGCAACCTCCACCAGGCCCCCACTCATGTTCCCCATCACCCCCACACCCCAGCCACCAGGGGCAGCCTCCACCAGGCTCCGACACATGTCTCCCATCAAACCCACCCCCCAGCAGTGCAGGGGCAGCCTCCACCAGGCCCCCACTCATGTCCAACTCATGTCTCCCTGCACACCCTCCCCCCAGCAGTGCAGGGGCAGCCTCCACCCGGCACCCACACATGTCCCCTGAACCCCCACCCCCCAGCCACCTGGGGCAGGCTCCACCAGGCCTTTACCCATGTCTCCCATCAAACCCACCCCCAAGCAGTGCAGGGCCAGCCTCCACCAGGCCCCCACTCATGTCTCCCAATCCCCCAGCCCCCAGCAGTGCAGGGGCATCCTCCACCAGGCCCCCACTCATGTCTCCAATCACCCCCACCCCCCAGCAGTGCAGGGGCAGCCTCCACCAGGCTCCCACACATGTCCCCCTGCACCCCCACCCCCCAGCCACCAGGGGCAGCCTCCACCAGGCCCCCACCCATGTCTACCACCACCCCCAGCCACCAGGGGCAGCCTCCACCAGTCCCCCACTCATGTCTCCCATCACCCCCACCCCCCAGCCACCAGGGGCAGCCTCCACCAGGACCCCACTCATGCCTCCCATCACCCCACCCCCCAGCAGTGCAGGGGCAGCCTCCACCAGGCTCCCACACATGTCCCCCTGCACCCCCAGCCACCAGGGGCAGCCTCCACCAGGCCCCCACTCATGTCACCCATCACCCCCACCCCCAGCAGTGCAGGGGCAGCCTCCACCAGGCTCCCACACATGTCCCCCTGCACCCCCACCCCCCCAGCCACCAGGAGCAGCCTCCACCAGGCCCCCACTCATGTCTCCCATCACCCCCACCCCCCAGCAGTGCAGGGGCAGCCTCCACCAGGCCCCCACTCATGTCTCCTATCACCCCCACCCCCCAGCAGTGCAGGGGCATAGCCTCCACCAGGCCCCCACCCATGTCTACCACCACCCCCACCCCCCAGCCACCAGGGGCAGCCTCCACCAGGCCCCCACTCATGTCTCCCATCACCCCCACCCCCCAGCAGTGCAGGGGCAGCCTCCACCAGGCCTCCACCCATGTCTACCACCACCCCCACCCCCCAGCCACCAGGGGCAGCCTCCACCAGGCCCCCACTCATGTCTCCCATCACCCCCACCCCACAGGAGTGCAGGGGCAGCCTCCACCAGGCCCCCACCCATGTCTCCCATCACCCCCACCCCCCAGCCACCAGGGGCAGCCTCCACCAGGACCCCACTCATGCCTCCCATCACCCCCACTCCGAGCAGTTCAGTGGCAGCCTCCACCAGGCTCCCACACATGTCCCCCTACACCCCACCCCCCAGCCACAAGGGGCAGCCTCCACCAGGCCCCCACCCATGTCTACCACCACCCCCACCCCCCAGCCACCAGGGGCAGCCTCCACCAGGCCCCCACCCATGTCTCCCATCACCCCCACCCCCAGCAGTGCAGGGGCAGCCTCCACCAGGCCCCCACTCATGTCTCCCATCACCCCACCCCCCAGCAGTGCAGGGGCAGCCTCCACCAGGCTCCCACACATATCCCCCTGCACCCCCACCCCCCAGCCACCAGGGGCAGCCTCCACCAGGCCCCCACTCATGTCTCCCATCACCCCCACCCCCCAGCAGTGCAGGGGCAGCCTCCACCAGGCTCCCACACATGTCCCCCTGCACCCCCACCCCCCCAGCCACCAGGAGCAGCCTCCACCAGGCCCCCACTCATGTCTCCCATCACCCCCACCCCCCAGCAGTGCAGGGGCAGCCTCCACCAGGCCCCCACTCATGTCTCCTATCACCCCCACCCCCCAGCAGTGCAGGGGCATAGCCTCCACCAGGCCCCCACCCATGTCTACCACCACCCCCACCCCCCAGCCACCAGGGGCAGCCTCCACCAGGCCCCCACTCATGTCTCCTATCACCCCCACCCCCCAGCAGTGCAGGGGCATAGCCTCCACCAGGCCCCCACCCATGTCTACCACCACCCCCACCCCCCAGCCACCAGGGGCAGCCTCCACCAGGCCCCCACTCATGTCTCCCATCACCCCCACCCCCCAGCAGTGCAGGGGCAGCCTCCACCAGGCCCCCACCCATGTCTACCACCTCCCCCACCCCCCAGCCACCAGGGGCAGCCTCCATCAGGCCCCCACTCGTGTCTCCCATCACCCCCGCCCCACAGGAGTGCAGGGGCAGCCTCTACCAGGCCCCCACCCATGTCTACAACCACCCCCACCCCCCAGCCACCAGGGGCAGCCTCCACCAGACCCCCACTCATGTCTCCCATCACCCCCACCCCCCAGCAGTGCAGGGGCAGACTCCATCAGGCTCCCACACATGTCCCCCTGCACCCCCACCCTGAGCCACCAGGGGCAGCATCCACCAGGCCCCCACTCATGTCTCCCATCACCCCCACCCCCCAGCAATGCAGGGGCAGCCTCCACCAGGCCCCCACCCATGTCTACCACCACCCGCACCCCCCAGCCACCAGGGGCAGCCTCCACCAGGCCCCCACTCATGTCTCCCATCACCCCCACCCCCCAGAAGTGCAGGGGCAGCCTCCACCAGGCACCCACTCATGTCTCCTATCACCCCCACCCCCAGAGGGGCAGGGGCATAGCCTCCACCAGGCCCCCACCCATGTCTACCACCACCCCCACCCCCCAGCCACCAGGGGCAGCCTCCACCAGGCCCCCACTCATGTCTCCCATCACCCCCACCCCCCAGCAGTGCAGGGGCAGCCTCCACCAGGGCCCCACCCATGTCTACCACCACCCCCACCCCCCAGCCACCAGGGGCAGCCTCCACCAGGCCCCCACTCATGTCTCCCATCACCCCCACTCCGAGCAGTTCAGTGGCAGCCTCCACCAGGCCCCCACACATGTCCCCCTACACCCCCACCCCCGGCCACCAGGGGCAGCCTCCACCAGGCCCCCACTCATGTCTCCCATCACCCCCACCCCCCAGCAGTGCAGGGGCAGCATCCACCAGGCCCCCACCCATGTCTACCACCACCCCCACCCCCCAGCCACCAGGGGCAGCCTCCACCAGGCCCCACTCATGTCTCCCATCACCCCCACCCCCCAGCAGTGCAGGGGCAGCCTCCACCAGGCCCCCACCCATGTTTACCACCACCCCCACCCCCCAGCCACCAGGGGCAGCCTCCACCAGGCCCCCACTCATGTCCCCCATCACCCCCACCCCCCGGCAGTGCAGGGGCAGCCTCCACCAGGCCCCCACACATGTCCAACTCATGTCTACCTGCACCCCCACCCCCCAGCAGTGCAGGGGCAACCTCCACCAGGCCCCCACTCATGTCTCCCATCACCCCCACACCCCAGCCACCAGGGGCAGCCTCCACCAGGCTCCCACACATGTCTCCCATCAAACCCACCCCCCAGCAGTGCAGGGGCAGCCTCCACCAGGCCCCCACTCATGTCCAACTCATGTCTCCCTGCACACCCTCCCCCCAGCAGTGCAGGGGCAGCCTCCACCAGGCACCCACACATGTCCCCCTGAACCCCCACCCCCCAGCCACCTGGGGCAGGCTCCACCAGGCCTTTACCCATGTCTCCCATCAAACCCACCCCCAAGCAGTGCAGGGCCAGCCTCCACCAGGCCCCCACTCATGTCTCCCATCATCCCCAGCCCCAAGCAGTGCAGGGGCAGCCTCCACCAGGCCCCCACTCATGTCTCCAATCACCCCCACCCCCCAGCAGTGCAGGGGCAGCCTCCACCAGGCTCCCACACATGTCCCCCTGCACCCCCACCCCCCAGCCACCAGGGGCAGCCTCCACCAGGCCCCCACCCATGTCTACCACCACCCCCAGCCACCAGGGGCAGCCTCCACCAGTCCCCCACTCATGTCTCCCATCACCCCCACCCCCCAGCCACCAGGGGCAGCCTCCACCAGGACCCCACTCATGCCTCCCATCACCCCCACTCCGAGCAGTTCAGTGGCAGCCTCCACCAGGCTCCCACACATATCCCCCTACACCCCCACCCCCCAGCCACCAGGGGCAGCCTCCAACAGGCCACCACACATGTCTACCACCACCCTCACCCCCCAGCCACCAGGGGCAGCCTCCACCAGGCCCCCACCCATGTCTCCCATCACCCCCACCCCCCAGCAGTGCAGGGGCAGCCTCCACCAGGCCCCCCACTCATGTCTCCCATCACCCCACCCCCCAGCAGTGCAGGGGCAGCCTCCACCAGGCTCCCACACATGTCCCCCTGCACCCCCAGCCACCGGGGGCAGCCTCCACCAGGCCCCCACTCATGTCACCCATCACCCCCACCCCCCAGCAGTGCAGGGGCAGCCTCCACCAGGCTCCCACACATGTCCCCCTGCACCCCCACCCCCCAGGCACCAGGAGCAGCCTCCACCAGGCCCCCACTCATGTCTCCCATCACCCCCACCCCCCAGCAGTGCAGGGGCAGCCTCCACCAGGCCCCCACTCATGTCTCCTATCACCCCCACCCCCCAGCAGTGCAGGGGCATAGCCTCCACCAGGCCCCCACCCATGTCTACCACCACCCCCACCCCCCAGCCACCAGGGGCAGCCTCCACCAGGCCCCCACTCATGTCTCCCATCACCCCCACCCCCCAGCAGTGCAGGGGCAGCCTCCACCAGGCCTCCACCCATGTCTACCACCACCCCCACCCCCCAGCCACCAGGGGCAGCCTCCACCAGGCCCCCACTCATGTCTCCCATCACCCCCACCCCACAGGAGTGCAGGGGCAGCCTCCACCAGGCCCCCACCCATGTCTCCCATCACCCCCACCCCCCAGCCACCAGGGGCAGCCTCCACCAGGACCCCACTCATGCCTCCCATCACCCCCACTCCGAGCAGTTCAGTGGCAGCCTCCACCAGGCTCCCACACATGTCCCCCTACACCCCCACCCCCCAGCCACAAGGGGCAGCCTCCACCAGGCCCCCACCCATGTCTACCACCACCCCCACCCCCCAGCCACCAGGGGCAGCCTCCACCAGGCCCCCACCCATGTCTCCCGTCACCCCCACCCCCCAGCAGTGCAGGGGCAGCCTCCACCAGGCCCCCACTCATGTCTCCCATCACCCCACCCCCCAGCAGTGCAGGGGCAGCCTCCACCAGGCTCCCACACATATCCCCCTGCACCCCCACCCCCCAGCCACCAGGGGCAGCCTCCACCAGGCCCCCACTCATGTCTCCCATCACCCCCACCCCCCAGCAGTGCAGGGGCAGCCTCCACCAGGCTCCCACACATGTCCCCCTGCACCCCCACCCCCCCAGCCACCAGGAGCAGCCTCCACCAGGCCCCCACTCATGTCTCCCATCACCCCCACCCCCCAGCAGTGCAGGGGCAGCCTCCACCAGGCCCCCACTCATGTCTCCTATCACCCCCACCCCCCAGCAGTGCAGGGGCATAGCCTCCACCAGGCCCCCACCCATGTCTACCACCACCCCCACCCCCCAGCCACCAGGGGCAGCCTCCACCAGGCCCCCACTCATGTCTCCCATCACCCCCACCCCTCAGCAGTGCAGGGGCAGCCTCCACCAGGCCCCCACCCATGTCTACCACCTCCCCCACCCCCCAGCCACCAGGGGCAGCCTCCATCAGGCCCCCACTCGTGTCTCCCATCACCCCCGCCCCACAGGAGTGCAGGGCCAGCCTCTACCAGGCCCCCACCCATGTCTACAACCACCCCCACCCCCCAGCCACCAGGGGCAGCCTCCACCAGACCCCCACTCATGTCTCCCATCACCCCCACCCCCCAGCAGTGCAGGGGCAGACTCCATCAGGCTCCCACACATGTCCCCCTGCACCCCCACCCCCCAGCCACCAGGGGCAGCCTCCACCAGGCCCCCACTCATGTCTCCCATCACCCCCACCCCCCAGCAGTGCAGGGGCAGCCTCCACCAGGCTCCCACACATGTCCCCCTGCACCCCCACCCCCCCAGCCACCAGGAGCAGCCTCCACCAGGCCCCCACTCATGTCTCCCATCACCCCCACCCCCCAGCCGTGCAGGGGCAGCCTCCACCAGGCCCCCACTCATGTCTCCTATCACCCCCACCCCCCAGCAGTGCAGGGGCATAGCCTCCACCAGGCCCCCACCCATGTCTACCACCACCCCCACCCCCCAGCCACCAGGGGCAGCCTCCACCAGGCCCCCACTCATGTCTCCCATCACCCCCACCCCCCAGCAGTGCAGGGGCAGCCTCCACCAGGCTCCCACACATGTCCCCCTGCACCCCCACCCCCCAGCCACCAGGGGCAGCCTCCACCAGGCCCCCACCCATGTCTACCACCACCCCCAGCCACCAGGGGCAGCCTCCACCAGTCCCCCACTCATGTCTCCCATCACCCCCACCCCCCAGCCACCAGGGGCAGCCTCCACCAGGACCCCACTCATGCCTCCCATCACCCCCACTCCGAGCAGTTCAGTGGCAGCCTCCACCAGGCTCCCACACATATCCCCCTACACCCCCACCCCCCAGCCACCAGGGGCAGCCTCCAACAGGCCACCACCCATGTCTACCACCACCCTCACCCCCCAGCCACCAGGGGCAGCCTCCACCAGGCCCCCACCCATGTCTCCCATCACCCCCACCCCCCAGCAGTGCAGGGGCAGCCTCCACCAGGCCCCCCACTCATGTCTCCCATCACCCCACCCCCCAGCAGTGCAGGGGCAGCCTCCACCAGGCTCCCACACATGTCCCCCTGCACCCCCAGCCACCAGGGGCAGCCTCCACCAGGCCCCCACTCATGTCACCCATCACCCCCACCCCCCAGCAGTGCAGGGGCAGCCTCCACCAGGCTCCCACACATGTCCCCCTGCACCCCCACCCCCCCAGGCACCAGGAGCAGCCTCCACCAGGCCCCCACTCATGTCTCCCATCACCCCCACCCCCCAGCAGTGCAGGGGCAGCCTCCACCAGGCCCCCACTCATGTCTCCTATCACCCCCACCCCCCAGCAGTGCAGGGGCATAGCCTCCACCAGGCCCCCACCCATGTCTACCACCACCCCCACCCCCCAGCCACCAGGGGCAGCCTCCACCAGGCCCCCACTCATGTCTCCCATCACCCCCACCCCCCAGCAGTGCAGGGGCAGCCTCCACCAGGCCTCCACCCATGTCTACCACCACCCCCACCCCCCAGCCACCAGGGGCAGCCTCCACCAGGCCCCCACTCATGTCTCCCATCACCCCCACCCCACAGGAGTGCAGGGGCAGCCTCCACCAGGCCCCCACCCATGTCTCCCATCACCCCCACCCCCCAGCCACCAGGGGCAGCCTCCACCAGGACCCCACTCATGCCTCCCATCACCCCACTCCGAGCAGTTCAGTGGCAGCCTCCACCAGGCTCCCACACATGTCCCCCTACACCCCCACCCCCCAGCCACAAGGGGCAGCCTCCACCAGGCCCCCACCCATGTCTACCACCACCCCCACCCCCCAGCCACCAGGGGCAGCCTCCACCAGGCCCCCACCCATGTCTCCCGTCACCCCCACCCCCCAGCAGTGCAGGGGCAGCCTCCACCAGGCCCCCACTCATGTCTCCCATCACCCCACCCCCCAGCAGTGCAGGGGCAGCCTCCACCAGGCTCCCACACATATCCCCCTGCACCCCCACCCCCCAGCCACCAGGGGCAGCCTCCACCAGGCCCCCACTCATGTCTCCCATCACCCCCACCCCCCAGCAGTGCAGGGGCAGCCTCCACCAGGCTCCCACACATGTCCCCCTGCACCCCCACCCCCCCAGCCACCAGGAGCAGCCTCCACCAGGCCCCCACTCATGTCTCCCATCACCCCCACCCCCCAGCAGTGCAGGGGCAGCCTCCACCAGGCCCCCACTCATGTCTCCTATCACCCCCACCCCCCAGCAGTGCAGGGGCATAGCCTCCACCAGGCCCCCACCCATGTCTACCACCACCCCCACCCCCCAGCCACCAGGGGCAGCCTCCACCAGGCCCCCACTCATGTCTCCCATCACCCCCACCCCCCAGCAGTGCAGGGGCAGCCTCCACCAGGCCCCCACCCATGTCTACCACCTCCCCCACCCCCCAGCCACCAGGGGCAGCCTCCATCAGGCCCCCACTCGTGTCTCCCATCACCCCCGCCCCACAGGAGTGCAGGGGCAGCCTCTACCAGGCCCCCACCCATGTCTACAACCACCCCCACCCCCCAGCCACCAGGGGCAGCCTCCACCAGACCCCCACTCATGTCTCCCATCACCCCCACCCCCCAGCAGTGCAGGGGCAGACTCCATCAGGCTCCCACACATGTCCCCCTGCACCCCCACCCTGAGCCACCAGGGGCAGCATCCACCAGGCCCCCACTCATGTCTCCCATCACCCCCACCCCCCAGCAATGCAGGGGCAGCCTCCACCAGGCCCCCACCCATGTCTACCACCACCCGCACCCCCCAGCCACCAGGGGCAGCCTCCACCAGGCCCCCACTCATGTCTCCCATCACCCCCACCCCCCAGAAGTGCAGGGGCAGCCTCCACCAGGCACCCACTCATGTCCAATTCATGTCTCCCTGCACCCGCACCCCCCAGCCACCAGGGGCAGCCTCCACCAGTCTCCCACACATGTCCCCCTGCACCCCCAGCCCCCAGCCACCAGGGACAGCCTCCACCAGGCCCCCACTCATGTATCCCATCACCCCCACCCCCCAGCAATGCAGGGGCTGCCTCCACCAGGCCTCCACCCATGTCTACCACCACCCGCACCCCCCAGCCACCAGGGCAGCCTCCACCAGGCCCCCACTCATGTCTCCCATCACCCCCACCCCGGCCACCAGGGGCAGCCTCCACCAGGATCCCACACATGTCCCCCTGCACCCCCACCACCCAGCCACCAGGGGCAGCCTCCACCAGGCCCCCACTCATGTCTCCCATCACCCCACCCCCCAGCAGTGCAGGGGCAGCCTCCACCAGGCTCCCACACATGTCCCCCTGCACCCCCACCCCCCAGCCACCAGGGGCAGCCTCCACCAGGCCCCCAATCATGTCTCCCATCAACCCCACCCCCCAGCAGTGCAGGGGCAGCCTCCACCAGGCCCCTACTCATGTCTCCCATCACCCCCACCCCCCAGCAGTGCAGGGGCAGCCTCCACCAGGCCCCCACCCATGTCTACCACCACACCCACCCCCCAGCCACCAGGGGCAGCCTCCACCAGGCCCCCACTCATGTCTCCCATCACCCCCACCCCCCAGCAGTGCAGGGGCAGCCTCCACCAGGCCCCCACCCATGTCTACCACCACCCCCACCCCCCAGCAGTGCAGGGGCAGCCTCCACCAGGCCCCCACCCATGTCTACCACCACCCCCACCCCCCAGCCAACAGGGGCAGCCTCCACCAGGCCCCCACTCATGTCTCCCATCACCCCCACCCCCCAGCAGTGCAGGGGCAGCCTCCACCAGGCCCCCACCTATGTCTACCACCACCCCCACCCCCACCCCCCAGCCACCAGGGGCTGCCTCCACCAGGCCCCCATTCATGTCTCCCATCACCTCCACCCCCCAGCAGTGCAGGGGCAGCCTCCACCAGGCCCCCACTCATGTCTCCCATCACCCCCACCCCCCAGCAGTGCAGGGGCATCCTCCACCAGGCCCCCACCCATGTCTACCACCACCCCACCCCCCAGCCACCAGGGGCAGCCTCCACCAGGCCCCCACTCATGTCTACCACCACCCCCACCCCCAGCAGTGCAGGGGCAGTCTCCACCAGGCCCCCACCCATGTCTACCACCACCCCCACCCCCCAGCCACCAGGGGCAGCCTCCACCAGGCCCCCACTCATGTCTCCCATCACCCCCACCCCCCAGCAGTGCAGGGGCAGCCTCCACCAGGCCCCCACTTATGTCCAATTCATGTCTCCCTGCACCCCCACCCCCCAGCGGTGCAAGGGCAGCCTCCACCAGTCTCCCACACATGTCCCCCTGCACCCCCAGCCCCCAGCCACCAGGGACAGCCTCCACCAGGCCCCCACTCATGTATCCCATCACCCCCACCCCCCAGCAATGCAGGGGCTGCCTCCACCAGGCCCCCACCCATGTCTACCACCACCCGCACCCCCCAGCTACCAGGGGCAGCCTCCACCAGGCCCCCACTCATGTCTCCCATCACCCCCACCCCACAGGAGTGCAGGGGCAGCCTCCACCAGGCCCCCACCCATGTCTCCCATCACCCCCACCCCCCAGCCACCAGGGGCAGCCTCCACCAGGACCCCACTCATGCCTCCCATCACCCCCACTCCGAGCAGTTCAGTGGCAGCCTCCACCAGGCTCCCACACATGTCCCCCTACACCCCCACCCCCCAGCCACAAGGGGCAGCCTCCACCAGGCCCCCACCCATGTCTACCACCACCCCCACCCCCCAGCCACCAGGGGCAGCCTCCACCAGGCCCCCACCCATGTCTCCCGTCACCCCCACCCCCCAGCAGTGCAGGGGCAGCCTCCACCAGGCCCCCACTCATGTCTCCCATCACCCCACCCCCCAGCAGTGCAGGGGCAGCCTCCACCAGGCTCCCACACATATCCCCCTGCACCCCCACCCCCCAGCCACCAGGGGCAGACTCCACCAGGCCCCCACTCATGTCTCCCATCACCCCCACCCCCCAGCAGTGCAGGGGCAGCCTCCACCAGGCTCCCACACATGTCCCCCTGCACCCCCACCCCCCCAGCCACCAGGAGCAGCCTCCACCAGGCCCCCACTCATGTCTCCCATCACCCCCACCCCCCAGCAGTGCAGGGGCAGCCTCCACCAGGCCCCCACTCATGTCTCCTATCACCCCCACCCCCCAGCAGTGCAGGGGCATAGCCTCCACCAGGCCCCCACCCATGTCTACCACCACCCCCACCCCCCAGCCACCAGGGGCAGCCTCCACCAGGCCCCCACTCATGTCTCCCATCACCCCCACCCCCCAGCAGTGCAGGGGCAGCCTCCACCAGGCCCCCACCCATGTCTACCACCTCCCCCACCCCCCAGCCACCAGGGGCAGCCTCCATCAGGCCCCCACTCGTGTCTCCCATCACCCCCGCCCCACAGGAGTGCAGGGGCAGCCTCTACCAGGCCCCCACCCATGTCTACAACCACCCCCACCCCCCAGCCACCAGGGGCAGCCTCCACCAGACCCCCACTCATGTCTCCCATCACCCCCACCCCCCAGCAGTGCAGGGGCAGACTCCATCAGGCTCCCACACATGTCCCCCTGTACCCCCACCCTGAGCCACCAGGGGCAGCATCCACCAGGCCCCCACTCATGTCTCCCATCACCCCCACCCCCCAGCAATGCAGGGGCAGCCTCCACCAGGCCCCCACCCATGTCTACCACCACCCGCACCCCCCAGCCACCAGGGGCAGCCTCCACCAGGCCCCCACTCATGTCTCCCATCACCCCCACCCCCCAGAAGTGCAGGGGCAGCCTCCACCAGGCACCCACTCATGTCCAATTCATGTCTCCCTGCACCCGCACCCCCCAGCCACCAGGGGCAGCCTCCACCAGTCTCCCACACATGTCCCCCTGCACCCCCAGCCCCCAGCCACCAGGGACAGCCTCCACCAGGCCCCCACTCATGTATCCCATCACCCCCACCCCCCAGCAATGCAGGGGCTGCCTCCACCAGGCCCCCACCCATGTCTACCACCACCCGCACCCCCCAGCCACCAGGGGCAGCCTCCACCAGGCCCCCACTCATGTATCCCATCACCCCCACCCCGGCCACCAGGGGCAGCCTCCACCAGGATCCCACACATGTCCCCCTGCACCCCCACCACCCAGCCACCAGGGGCAGCCTCCACCAGGCCCCCACTCATGTCTCCCATCACCCCACCCCCCAGCAGTGCAGGGGCAGCCTCCACCAGGCTCCCACACATGTCCCCCTGCACCCCCACCCCCCAGCCACCAGGGGCAGCCTCCACCAGGCCCCCAATCATGTCTCCCATCAACCCCACCCCCCAGCAGTGCAGGGGCAGCCTCCACCAGGCCCCTACTCATGTCTCCCATCACCCCCACCCCCCAGCAGTGCAGGGGCAGCCTCCACCAGGCCCCCACCCATGTCTACCACCACACCCACCCCCCAGCCACCAGGGGCAGCCTCCACCAGGCCCCCACTCATGTCTCCCATCACCCCCACCCCCCAGCAGTGCAGGGGCAGCCTCCACCAGGCCCCCACCCATGTCTACCACCACCCCCACCCCCCAGCAGTGCAGGGGCAGCCTCCACCAGGCCCCCACCCATGTCTACCACCACCCCCACCCCCCAGCCAACAGGGGCAGCCTCCACCAGGCCCCCACTCATGTCTCCCATCACCCCCACCCCCCAGCAGTGCAGGGGCAGCCTCCACCAGGCCCCCACCTATGTCTACCACCACCCCCACCCCCACCCCCCAGCCACCAGGGGCTGCCTCCACCAGGCCCCCATTCATGTCTCCCATCACCTCCACCCCCCAGCAGTGCAGGGGCAGCCTCCACCAGGCCCCCACTCATGTCTCCCATCACCCCCACCCCCCAGCAGTGCAGGGGCAGCCTCCACCAGGCCCCCACCCATGTCTACCACCACCCCCACCCCCCAGCCACCAGGGGCAGCCTCCACCAGGCCCCCACTCATGTCTACCACCACCCCCACCCCCAGCAGTGCAGGGGCAGTCTCCACCAGGCCCCCACCCATGTCTACCACCACCCCCACCCCCCAGCCACCAGGGGCAGCCTCCACCAGGCCCCCACTCATGTCTCCCATCACCCCCACCCCCCAGCAGTGCAGGGGCAGCCTCCACCAGGCCCCCACTTATGTCCAATTCATGTCTCCCTGCACCCCCACCCCCCAGCAGTGCAAGGGCAGCCTCCACCAGTCTCCCACACATGTCCCCCTGCACCCCCAGCCCCCAGCCACCAGGGACAGCCTCCACCAGGCCCCCACTCATGTATCCCATCACCCCCACCCCCCAGCAATGCAGGGGCTGCCTCCACCAGGCCCCCACCCATGTCTACCACCACCCGCACCCCCCAGCTACCAGGGGCAGCCTCCACCAGGCCCCCACTCATGTCTCCCATCACCCCCACCCCCGGCCACCAGGGGCAGCCTCCACCAGGCTCCCACACATGTCCCCATGCACCCCCACCACCCAGCCACCAGGGGCAGCCTCCACCAGGCCCCCACTCATGTCTCCCATCACCCCCACCTCCGGCCACCAGGGGCAGCCTCCACCAGGCTCCCACACATGTCCCCCTGCACCCCCACCCCCAGCCACCAGGGGCAGCCTCCACCAGGCCCCCACTCATGTCTCCCATCAACCCCACCCCCCAGCAGTGCAGGGGCAGCCTCCACCAGGCCCCTACTCATGTCTCCCATCACCCCCACCCCCCAGCAGTGCAGGGGCAGCCTCCACCAGGCCCCCACCCATGTCTACCACCACCCCCACCCCCCAGCCACCAGGGGCAGCCTCCACCAGGCCCCCACTCATGTCTCCCATCACCCCACCCCCCAGCAGTGCAGGGGCAGCCTCCACCAGGCCCCCACCCATGTCTACCACCACCCCCACCCCCCAGCCATCAGGGGCAGCCTCCACCAGGCCCCCACTCATGTCTCCCATCACCCCCACCCCCCAGAAGTGCAGGGGCAGCCTCCACCAGGCACCCACTCATGTCCAATTCATGTCTCCCTGCACCCCCACCCTCCAGCAGTGCAAGGGCAGCCTCCACCAGTCTCCCACACATGTCCCCCTGCACCCCCAGCCCCCAGCCACCAGGGACAGCCTCCACCAGGCCCCCACTCATGTATCCCATCACCCCCACCCCCCAGCAATGCAGGGGCTGCCTCCACCAGTCCCCCACCCATGTCTACCACCACCCGCACTCCCCAGCCACCAGGGGCAGCCTCCACCAGGCCCCCACTCATGTCTCCCATCACCCCCACCCCGGCCACCAGGGGCAGCCTCCACCAGGATCCCACACATGTCCCCCTGCACCCCCACCACCCAGCCACCAGGGGCAGCCTCCACCAGGCCCCCACTCATGTCTCCCATCACCCCACCCCCCAGCAGTGCAGGGGCAGCCTCCACCAGGCTCCCACACATGTCCCCCTGCACCCCCACCCCCCAGCCACCAGGGGCAGCCTCCACCAGGCCCCCAATCATGTCTCCCATCAACCCCACCCCCCAGCAGTGCAGGGGCAGCCTCCACCAGGCCCCTACTCATGTCTCCCATCACCCCCACCCCCCAGCAGTGCAGGGGCAGCCTCCACCAGGCCCCCACCCATGTCTACCACCACACCCACCCCCCAGCCACCAGGGGCAGCCTCCACCAGGCCCCCACTCATGTCTCCCATCAACCCCACCCCCCAGCAGTGCAGGGGCAGCCTCCACCAGGCCCCCACCCATGTCTACCACCACCCCCACCCCCCAGCAGTGCAGGGGCAGCCTCCACCAGGCCCCCACCCATGTCTACCACCACCCCCACCCCCCAGCCAACAGGGGCAGCCTCCACCAGGCCCCCACTCATGTCTCCCATCACCCCCACCCCCCAGCAGTGCAGGGGCAGCCTCCACCAGGCCCCCACCTATGTCTACCACCACCCCCACCCCCACCCCCCAGCCACCAGGGGCTGCCTCCACCAGGCCCCCATTCATGTCTCCCATCACCTCCACCCCCCAGCAGTGCAGGGGCAGCCTCCACCAGGCCCCCACTCTTGTCTCCCATCACCCCCACCCCCCAGCAGTGCAGGGGCAGCCTCCACCAGGCCCCCACCCATGTCTACCACCACCCCCACCCCCCAGCCACCAGGGGCAGCCTCCACCAGGCCCCAAACTCATGTCTACTACCACCCCCACCCCCCAGCAGTGCAGGGGCAGTCTCCACCAGGCCCCCACCCATGTCTACCACCACCCCCACCCCCCAGCCACCAGGGGCAGCCTCCACCAGGCCCCCACTCATGTCTCCCATCACCCCCACCCCCCAGCAGTGCAGGGGCAGCATCCACCAGGCCCCCACTTATGTCCAATTCATGTCTCCCTGCACCCCCACCCCCAAGCAGTGCAAGGGCAGCCTCCAACAGTCTCCCACACATGTCCCCCTGCACCCCCAGCCCCCAGCCACCAGGGACAGCCTCCACCAGGCCCCCACTCATGTATCCCATCACCCCCACCCCCCAGCAATGCAGGGGCTGCCTCCACCAGGCCCCCACCAATGTCTACCACCACCCGCACGCCCCAGCCACCAGGGGCAGCCTCCACCAGGCCCCCACTCATGTCTCCCATCACCCCCACCCCCGGCCACCAGGGGCAGCCTCCACCAGGCTCCCACACATGTCCCCCTGCACCCCCACCACCCAGCCACCAGGGGCAGCCTCCACCAGGCCCCCACTCATGTCTCCCATCACCCCACCACCCAGCCACCAGGGGCAGCCTCCACCAGGCCCCCACTCATGTCTCCCATCACCCCCACCCCCCAGCAGTGCAGGGGCAGCCTCCACCAGGCCCCCACTCATGTCTCCCATCACCCCCACCCCCGGCCACCAGGGGCAGCCTCCACCAGGCTCCCACACATGTCCCACTGCACCCCCACCACCCAGCCACCAGGGACAGCCTCCACCGCCCAGCAGTGCAAGGGCAGCCTCCACCAGTCTCCCACACATGTCCCCCTGCACCCCCAGCCCCCAGCCACCAGGGACAGCCTCCACCAGGCCCCCACTCATGTATCCCATCACCTCCACCCCCCAGCAATGCAGGGGCTGCCTCCACCAGGCCCCCACCCATGTCTACCACCACCCGCACCCCCCAGCCACCAGGGGCAGCCTCCACCAGGCTCCCACACATGTCCCCCTGCACCCCCACCACCCAGCCACCAGGGGCAGCCTCCACCAGGCCCCCACTCCTGTCTCCCATCACACCACCCCCCAGCAGTGCAGGGGCAGCCTCCACCAGGCTCCCACACATGTCCCCCTGCACCCCCACCCCCCAGCCACCAGGGGCAGCCTCCACCAGGCCCCCACTCATGTCTCCCATCAACCCCAACCCCAGCAGTGCAGGGGCAGCCTCCACCAGGCCCCTACTCATGTCTCCCATCACCCCCACCCCCCAGCAGTGCAGGGGCAGCCTCCACCATGCCCCCACCCATGTCTACCACCACCCCCACCCCCCAGCCACCAGGGGCAGCCTCCACCAGGCCCCCACTCATGTCTCCCATCACCCCCACCCCCCAGCAGTGCAGGGGCAGCCTCCACCAGGCCCCCACCCATGTCTACCACCACCCCCACCCCCCAGGAGTGCAGGGGCAGCCTCCACCAGGCCCCCACCCATGTCTACCACCACCCCCACCCCCCAGCCAACAGGGGCAGCCTCCACCAGGCCCCCACTCATGTCTCCCATCACCCCCACCCCCCAGCAGTGCAGGGGCAGCCTCCACCAGGCCCCCACCTATGTCTACCACCACCCACACCCCCACCCCCCAGCCACCAGGGGCTGCCTCCACCAGGCCCCCACTCATGTCTCCCATCACCTCCACCCCCCAGCAGTGCAGGGGCAGCCTCCATCAGGCCCCCACTCATGTCTCCCATCACCCCCACCCCCCAGCAGTGCAGGGGCAGCCTCCACCAGGCCCCACCCATGTCTACCACCACCCCCACCCCCCAGCCACCAGGGGCAGCCTCCACCAGGCCCCCACTCATGTCTACCACCACCCCCACCCCCCAGCAGTGCAGGGGCAGCCTCCACCAGGCCCCCACCCATGTCTACCACCACCCCCACCCCCCAGCCACCAGGGGCAGCCTCCACCAGGCCCCCACTCATGTCCAATTCATGTCTCCCTGCACCCCCACCCCCCAGCAGTGCAAGGGCAGCCTCCACCAGTCTCCCACACATGTCCCCCTGCACCCCCAGCCCCCAGCCACCAGGGACAGCCTCCACCAGGCCCCCACTCATGTATCCCATCACCCCCACCCCCCAGCAATGCAGGGGCTGCCTCCACCAGGCCCCCACCCATGTCTATCACCTCCCGCACCCCCCAGCCACCAGGGGCAGCCTCCACCAGGCCCCCACTCATGTCTCCCATCACCCCCACCCCCGGCCACCAGGGGCAGCCTCCACCAGGCTCCCACACATGTCCCCCTGCACCCCCACCACCCAGCCACCAGGGGCAGCCTCCACCAGGCCCCCACTCATGTCTCCCATCACCCCACCCCCCAGCAGTGCAGGGGCAGCCTCCACCAGGCTCCCACACATGTCCCCCTGCACCCCCACCCCCCAGCCAACAGGGGCAGCCTCCACCAGGCCCCCACTCATGTCTCCCATCAACCCCACCCCCAAGCAGTGCAGGGGCAGCCTCCACCAGGCCCCTACTCATGTCTCCCATCACCCCCACCCCCCAGCAGTGCAGGGGCAGCCTCCACCAAGCCCCCACCCATGTGTACCACCACCCCCACCCCCCAGCCACCAGGGGCAGCCTCCACCAGGCCCCCACTCATGTCTCCCATCACCCCCACCCCCCAGCAGTGCAGGGGCAGCCTCCACCAGGTCCCCACCCATGTCTACCACCACCCCCACCCCCCAGCAGTGCAGGGGCAGCCTCCACCAGGCCCCCACTCATGTCTACCACCACCCCCACCCCCCAGCCAACTGGGGCAGCCTCCACCAGGCCCCCACTCATGTCTCCCATCACCCCCACCCCCCAGCAGTGCAGGGGCAGCCTCCACCAGGCCCCCACCTATGTCTACCACCACCCCCACCCCCCAGCCACCAGGGGCACCCTCCACCAGGCCCCCACTCATGTCTCCCATCACCTCCACCCCCAGCAGTGCAGGGGCAGCCTCCACCAGGCCCCCACTCATGTCTCCCATCACCCCCACACCCCAGCAATGCAGGGGCAGCCTCCACCAGGCCCCCACCCATGTCTACCACCACCCCCACCCCCCAGCCACCAGGGGCAGCCTCCACCAGGCCCCCACTCATGTCTGACACCACCCCCACCCCCCAGCAGTGCAGGGGCAGCCTCCACCAGGCCCCCACTCATGTCTCCCATCACCCCCACCCCCCAGCAGTGCAGAGGCAGCCTCCACCAGGCCCCCACCCATGTCTACCACCACCCCCAACCCCCAGCAGTGCAGGGGCAGCCTCCACCAGGCCCCCACCCATGTCTACCACCACCCCCACCCCCCAGCCAGCACGGGCAGCCTCCACCAGGCCCCCACTCATGTCTCCCATCACCCCCACCCCCCAGCAGTGCAGGGGCAGACTCCATCAGGCTCCCACACATGTCCCCCTGCACCCCCACCCTGAGCCACCAGGGGCAGCATCCACCAGGCCCCCACTCATGTCTCCCATCACCCCCACCCCCCAGCAATGCAGGGGCAGCCTCCACCAGGCCCCCACCCATGTCTACCACCACCCGCACCCCCCAGCCACCAGGGGCAGCCTCCACCAGGCCCCCACTCATGTCTCCCATCACCCCCACCCCCCAGAAGTGCAGGGGCAGCCTCCACCAGGCACCCACTCATGTCCAATTCATGTCTCCCTGCACCCGCACCCCCCAGCCACCAGGGGCAGCCTCCACCAGTCTCCCACACATGTCCCCCTGCACCCCCAGCCCCCAGCCACCAGGGACAGCCTCCACCAGGCCCCCACTCATGTATCCCATCACCCCCACCCCCCAGCAATGCAGGGGCTGCCTCCACCCGGCCCCCACCCATGTCTACCACCACCCGCACCCCCCAGCCACCAGGGGCAGCCTCCACCAGGCCCCCACTCATGTATCCCATCACCCCCACCCCGGCCACCAGGGGCAGCCTCCACCAGGATCCCACACATGTCCCCCTGCACCCCCACCACCCAGCCACCAGGGGCAGCCTCCACCAGGCCCCCACTCATGTCTCCCATCACCCCACCCCCCAGCAGTGCAGGGGCAGCCTCCACCAGGCTCCCACACATGTCCCCCTGCACCCCCACCCCCCAGCCACCAGGGGCAGCCTCCACCAGGCCCCCAATCATGTCTCCCATCAACCCCACCCCCCAGCAGTGCAGGGGCAGCCTCCACCAGGCCCCTACTCATGTCTCCCATCACCCCCACCCCCCAGCAGTGCAGGGGCAGCCTCCACCAGGCCCCCACCCATGTCTACCACCACACCCACCCCCCAGCCACCAGGGGCAGCCTCCACCAGGCCCCCACTCATGTCTCCCATCACCCCCACCCCCCAGCAGTGCAGGGGCAGCCTCCACCAGGCCCCCACCCATGTCTACCACCACCCCCACCCCCCAGCAGTGCAGGGGCAGCCTCCACCAGGCCCCCACCCATGTCTACCACCACCCCCACCCCCCAGCCAACAGGGGCAGCCTCCACCAGGCCCCCACTCATGTCTCCCATCACCCCCACCCCCCAGCAGTGCAGGGGCAGCCTCCACCAGGCCCCCACCTATGTCTACCACCACCCCCACCCCCACCCCCCAGCCACCAGGGGCTGCCTCCACCAGGCCCCCATTCATGTCTCCCATCACCTCCACCCCCCAGCAGTGCAGGGGCAGCCTCCACCAGGCCCCCACTCATGTCTCCCATCACCCCCACCCCCCAGCAGTGCAGGGGCAGCCTCCACCAGGCCCCCACCCATGTCTACCACCACCCCCACCCCCCAGCCACCAGGGGCAGCCTCCACCAGGCCCCCACTCATGTCTACCACCACCCCCACCCCCAGCAGTGCAGGGGCAGTCTCCACCAGGCCCCCACCCATGTCTACCACCACCCCCACCCCCCAGCCACCAGGGGCAGCCTCCACCAGGCCCCCACTCATGTCTCCCATCACCCCCACCCCCCAGCAGTGCAGGGGCAGCCTCCACCAGGCCCCCACTTATGTCCAATTCATGTCTCCCTGCACCCCCACCCCCCAGCAGTGCAAGGGCAGCCTCCACCAGTCTCCCACACATGTCCCCCTGCACCCCCAGCCCCCAGCCACCAGGGACAGCCTCCACCAGGCCCCCACTCATGTATCCCATCACCCCCACCCCCCAGCAATGCAGGGGCTGCCTCCACCAGGCCCCCACCCATGTCTACCACCACCCGCACCCCCCAGCTACCAGGGGCAGCCTCCACCAGGCCCCCACTCATGTCTCCCATCACCCCCACCCCCGGCCACCAGGGGCAGCCTCCACCAGGCTCCCACACATGTCCCCATGCACCCCCACCACCCAGCCACCAGGGGCAGCCTCCACCAGGCCCCCACTCATGTCTCCCATCACCCCCACCTCCGGCCACCAGGGGCAGCCTCCACCAGGCTCCCACACATGTCCCCCTGCACCCCCACCCCCAGCCACCAGGGGCAGCCTCCACCAGGCCCCCACTCATGTCTCCCATCAACCCCACCCCCCAGCAGTGCAGGGGCAGCCTCCACAAGGCCCCTACTCATGTCTCCCATCACCCCCACCCCCCAGCAGTGCAGGGGCAGCCTCCACCAGGCCCCCACCCATGTCTACCACCACCCCCACCCCCCAGCCACCAGGGGCAGCCTCCACCAGGCCCCCACTCATGTCTCCCATCACCCCACCCCCCAGCAGTGCAGGGGCAGCCTCCACCAGGCCCCCACCCATGTCTACCACCACCCCCACCCCCCAGCCATCAGGGGCAGCCTCCACCAGGCCCCCACTCATGTCTCCCATCACCCCCACCCCCCAGAAGTGCAGGGGCAGCCTCCACCAGGCACCCACTCATGTCCAATTCATGTCTCCCTGCACCCCCACCCTCCAGCAGTGCAAGGGCAGCCTCCACCAGTCTCCCACACATGTCCCCCTGCACCCCCAGCCCCCAGCCACCAGGGACAGCCTCCACCAGGCCCCCACTCATGTATCCCATCACCCCCACCCCCCAGCAATGCAGGGGCTGCCTCCACCAGGCCCCCACCCATGTCTACCACCACCCGCACTCCCCAGCCACCAGGGGCAGCCTCCACCAGGCCCCCACTCATGTCTCCCATCACCCCCACCCCGGCCACCAGGGGCAGCCTCCACCAGGATCCCACACATGTCCCCCTGCACCCCCACCACCCAGCCACCAGGGGCAGCCTCCACCAGGCCCCCACTCATGTCTCCCATCACCCCACCCCCCAGCAGTGCAGGGGCAGCCTCCACCAGGCTCCCACACATGTCCCCCTGCACCCCCACCCCCCAGCCACCAGGGGCAGCCTCCACCAGGCCCCCAATCATGTCTCCCATCAACCCCACCCCCCAGCAGTGCAGGGGCAGCCTCCACCAGGCCCCTACTCATGTCTCCCATCACCCCCACCCCCCAGCAGTGCAGGGGCAGCCTCCACCAGGCCCCCACCCATGTCTACCACCACACCCACCCCCCAGCCACCAGGGGCAGCCTCCACCAGGCCCCCACTCATGTCTCCCATCAACCCCACCCCCCAGCAGTGCAGGGGCAGCCTCCACCAGGCCCCCACCCATGTCTACCACCACCCCCACCCCCCAGCAGTGCAGGGGCAGCCTCCACCAGGCCCCCACCCATGTCTACCACCACCCCCACCCCCCAGCCAACAGGGGCAGCCTCCACCAGGCCCCCACTCATGTCTCCCATCACCCCCACCCCCCAGCAGTGCAGGGGCAGCCTCCACCAGGCCCCCACCTATGTCTACCACCACCCCCACCCCCACCCCCCAGCCACCAGGGGCTGCCTCCACCAGGCCCCCATTCATGTCTCCCATCACCTCCACCCCCCAGCAGTGCAGGGGCAGCCTCCACCAGGCCCCCACTCTTGTCTCCCATCACCCCCACCCCCCAGCAGTGCAGGGGCAGCCTCCACCAGGCCCCCACCCATGTCTACCACCACCCCCACCCCCCAGCCACCAGGGGCAGCCTCCACCAGGCCCCAAACTCATGTCTACTACCACCCCCACCCCCCAGCAGTGCAGGGGCAGTCTCCACCAGGCCCCCACCCATGTCTACCACCACCCCCACCCCCCAGCCACCAGGGGCAGCCTCCACCAGGCCCCCACTCATGTCTCCCATCACCCCCACCCCCCAGCAGTGCAGGGGCAGCATTCACCAGGCCCCCACTTATGTCCAATTCATGTCTCCCTGCACCCCCACCCCCAAGCAGTGCAAGGGCAGCCTCCACCAGTCTCCCACACATGTCCCCCTGCACCCCCAGCCCCCAGCCACCAGGGACAGCCTCCACCAGGCCCCCACTCATGTATCCCATCACCCCCACCCCCCAGCAATGCAGGGGCTGCCTCCACCAGGCCCCCACCAATGTCTACCACCACCCGCACCCCCCAGCCACCAGGGGCAGCCTCCACCAGGCCCCCACTCATGTCTCCCATCACCCCCACCCCCGGCCACCAGGGGCAGCCTCCACCAGGCTCCCACACATGTCCCCCTGCACCCCCACCACCCAGCCACCAGGGGCAGCCTCCACCAGGCCCCCACTCATGTCTCCCATCACCCCACCACCCAGCCACCAGGGGCAGCCTCCACCAGGCCCCCACTCATGTCTCCCATCACCCCCACCCCCCAGCAGTGCAGGGGCAGCCTCCACCAGGCCCCCACTCATGTCTCCCATCACCCCCACCCCCGGCCACCAGGGGCAGCCTCCACCAGGCTCCCACACATGTCCCACTGCACCCCCACCACCCAGCCACCAGGGACAGCCTCCACCAGGCCCCCACTCATGTATCCCATCACCCCCACCGCCCAGCAGTGCAAGGGCAGCCTCCACCAGTCTCCCACACATGTCCCCCTGCACCCCCAGCCCCCAGCCACCAGGGACAGCCTCCACCAGGCCCCCACTCATGTATCCCATCACCCCCACCCCCCAGCAATGCAGGGGCTGCCTCCACCAGGCCCCCACCCATGTCTACCACCACCCGCACCCCCCAGCCACCAGGGGCAGCCTCCACCAGGCTCCCACACATGTCCCCCTGCACCCCCACCACCCAGCCACCAGGGGCAGCCTCCACCAGGCCCCCACTCCTGTCTCCCATCACACCACCCCCCAGCAGTGCAGGGGCAGCCTCCACCAGGCTCCCACACATGTCCCCCTGCACCCCCACCCCCCAGCCACCAGGGGCAGCCTCCACCAGGCCCCCACTCATGTCTCCCATCAACCCCAACCCCAGCAGTGCAGGGGCAGCCTCCACCAGGCCCCTACTCATGTCTCCCATCACCCCCACCCCCCAGCAGTGCAGGGGCAGCCTCCACCATGCCCCCACCCATGTCTACCACCACCCCCACCCCCCAGCCACCAGGGGCAGCCTCCACCAGGCCCCCACTCATGTCTCCCATCACCCCCACCCCCCAGCAGTGCAGGGGCAGCCTCCACCAGGCCCCCACCCATGTCTACCACCACCCCCACCCCCCAGGAGTGCAGGGGCAGCCTCCACCAGGCCCCCACCCATGTCTACCACCACCCCCACCCCCCAGCCAACAGGGGCAGCCTCCACCAGGCCCCCACTCATGTCTCCCATCACCCCCACCCCCCAGCAGTGCAGGGGCAGCCTCCACCAGGCCCCCACCTATGTCTACCACCACCCACACCCCCACCCCCCAGCCACCAGGGGCTGCCTCCACCAGGCCCCCACTCATGTCTCCCATCACCTCCACCCCCCAGCAGTGCAGGGGCAGCCTCCATCAGGCCCCCACTCATGTCTCCCATCACCCCCACCCCCCAGCAGTGCAGGGGCAGCCTCCACCAGGCCCCACCCATGTCTACCACCACCCCCACCCCCCAGCCACCAGGGGCAGCCTCCACCAGGCCCCCACTCATGTCTACCACCACCCCCACCCCCCAGCAGTGCAGGGGCAGCCTCCACCAGGCCCCCACCCATGTCTACCACCACCCCCACCCCCCAGCCACCAGGGGCAGCCTCCACCAGGCCCCCACTCATGTCCAATTCATGTCTCCCTGCACCCCCACCCCCCAGCAGTGCAAGGGCAGCCTCCACCAGTCTCCCACACATGTCCCCCTGCACCCCCAGCCCCCAGCCACCAGGGACAGCCTCCACCAGGCCCCCACTCATGTATCCCATCACCCCCACCCCCCAGCAATGCAGGGGCTGCCTCCACCAGGCCCCCACCCATGTCTATCACCTCCCGCACCCCCCAGCCACCAGGGGCAGCCTCCACCAGGCCCCCACTCATGTCTCCCATCACCCCCACCCCCGGCCACCAGGGGCAGCCTCCACCAGGCTCCCACACATGTCCCCCTGCACCCCCACCACCCAGCCACCAGGGGCAGCCTCCACCAGGCCCCCACTCATGTCTCCCATCACCCCACCCCCCAGCAGTGCAGGGGCAGCCTCCACCAGGCTCCCACACATGTCCCCCTGCACCCCCACCCCCCAGCCAACAGGGGCAGCCTCCACCAGGCCCCCACTCATGTCTCCCATCAACCCCACCCCCAAGCAGTGCAGGGGCAGCCTCCACCAGGCCCCTACTCATGTCTCCCATCACCCCCACCCCCCAGCAGTGCAGGGGCAGCCTCCACCAAGCCCCCACCCATGTGTACCACCACCCCCACCCCCCAGCCACCAGGGGCAGCCTCCACCAGGCCCCCACTCATGTCTCCCATCACCCCCACCCCCCAGCAGTGCAGGGGCAGCCTCCACCAGGTCCCCACCCATGTCTACCACCACCCCCACCCCCCAGCAGTGCAGGGGCAGCCTCCACCAGGCCCCCACTCATGTCTACCACCACCCCCACCCCCCAGCCAACTGGGGCAGCCTCCACCAGGCCCCCACTCATGTCTCCCATCACCCCCACCCCCCAGCAGTGCAGGGGCAGCCTCCACCAGGCCCCCACCTATGTCTACCACCACCCCCACCCCCCAGCCACCAGGGGCACCCTCCACCAGGCCCCCACTCATGTCTCCCATCACCTCCACCCCCAGCAGTGCAGGGGCAGCCTCCACCAGGCCCCCACTCATGTCTCCCATCACCCCCACACCCCAGCAATGCAGGGGCAGCCTCCACCAGGCCCCCACCCATGTCTACCACCACCCCCACCCCCCAGCCACCAGGGGCAGCCTCCACCAGGCCCCCACTCATGTCTGACACCACCCCCACCCCCCAGCAGTGCAGGGGCAGCCTCCACCAGGCCCCCACTCATGTCTCCCATCACCCCCACCCCCCAGCAGTGCAGAGGCAGCCTCCACCAGGCCCCCACCCATGTCTACCACCACCCCCAACCCCCAGCAGTGCAGGGGCAGCCTCCACCAGGCCCCCACCCATGTCTACCACCACCCCCACCCCCCAGCCAGCAGGGGCAGCCTCCACCAGGCCCCCACTCATGTCTCCCATCACCCCCACCCCCCAGCAGTGCAGGGGCAGCCTCCACCAGGCCCCCACCTATGTCTACCACCACCCCCACCCCCCAGCCACCAGGGGCAGCCTCCACCAGGCCCCCACTCATGTCTCCCATCACCCCCACCCCCCAGCAGTGCAGGGGCAGCCTCCACCAGGCCCCCACTCATGTCCAATTCATGTCTCCCTGCACCCCCACCCCCCAGCAGTGCAAGGGCAGCCTCCACCAGTCTCCCACACATGTCCCCCTGCACCCCCAGCCCCCAGCCACCAGGGGCAGCCTCCACCAGGCCCCACTCATGTCTCCCATCACCCCCACCCCCAGCAGTGCAGGGGCAGCCTCCACCAGGCTCCCACCCATGTCTACCACCACCCCCACCCCCCAGCCACCAGGGGCAGCCTCCACCAGGCCCCCACTCATGTCTCCCATCACCCCCAACCCCCAGCCATGAGGGGCAGCCTCCACCAAGCTCCCACACATGTACCCCTGCACCCCTACCACCCAGCCACCAGGGGCAGCCTCCACCAGGCCCCCACTCATATCTCCCATCACCCCGACCCCCAGCAGTGTAGGGGCAGCCTCCACCAGGCTCCCACACATGTCCCCCATCACCCCCACCCCCCAGCAGTGCAAGGGCAGCCTCCACCAGTCTCCCACACATGTCCCCCTGCACCCCCAGCCCCCAGCCACCAGGGGCAGCCTCCACCAGGCCCCACTCATGTCTCCCATCACCCCCACCCCCAGCAGTGCAGGGGCAGCCTCCACCAGGCCCCCACCCATGTCTACCACCACCCCCACCCCCCAGCCACCAGGGGCAGCCTCCATCAGGCCCCCACTCATGTCTCCCATCACCCCCAACCCCCAGCCATGAGGGGCAGCCTCCACCAAGCTCCCACACATGTACCCCTGCACCCCTACCACCCAGCCACCAGGGGCAGCCTCCACCAGGCCCCCACTCATATCTCCCATCACCCCGACCCCCAGCAGTGCAGGGGCAGCCTCCACCAGGCTCCCACACATGTCCCCCATCACCCCCACCCCCCAGCCACCAGGGGCAGCCTCCACCAGGCCCCCACTCATGTCTCCCATCACCCCCACCCCCCAGCAGTGCAGGGGCAGCCTCCACCAGGCTCCCACACATGTCCCCCTGCACCCCCACCCCCCAGCCACCAGGGGCAGCCTCCACCAGGCCCCCACCCATGTCTACCACCACCCCCACCCCCCAGCCACCAGGGGCAGCCTCCACCAGGCCCCCACTCATGTCCAATTCATGTCTCCCTGCACCCCCACCCCCCAGCAGTGCAAGGGCAGCCTCCACCAGTCTCCCACACATGTCCCCCTGCACCCCCAGCCCCCAGCCACCAGGGGCAGCCTCCACCAAGCCCCACTCATGTCTCCCATCACCCCCACCCCCAGCAGAGCAGGGGCAGCCTCCACCAGGCCCCCACCCATGTCTACCACCACCCCCACCCCCCAGCCACCAGGGGCAGCCTCCACCAGGCCCCCACTCATGTCTCCCATCACCCCCAACCCCCAGCCATGAGGGGCAGCCTCCACCAAGCTCCCACACATGTACCCCTGCACCCCTACCACCCAGCCACCAGGGGCAGCCTCCACCAGGCCCCCACTCATATCTCCCATCACCCCGACCCCCAGCAGTGCAGGGGCAGCCTCCACCAGGCTCCCACACATGTCCCCCATCACCCCCACCCCCCAGCCACCAGGGGCAGCCTCCACCAGGCCCCCACTCATGTCTCCCATCACCCCCACCCCCCAGCAGTGCAGGGGCAGCCTCCACCAGGCTCCCACACATGTCCCCCTGCACCCCCACCCCCCAGCCACCAGGGGCAGCCTCCACCAGGCCCCCACCCATGTCTACCACCACCCCCACCCCCCAGCCACCAGGGGCAGCCTCCACCAGGCCCCCACCCATGTCTCCCATCACCCCCACCCCCCAGCAGTGCAGGGGCAGCCTCCACCAGGCCCCCACTCATGTCTCCCATCACCCCCACCCCCCAGCAGTGCAGGGGCAGCCTCCACCAGGCTCCCACACATGTCTCCCTGCACCCCCACCCCCCAGCCACCAGGGGCAGCCTCCACCAGGCCCCCACTCATGTCTCCCATCACCCCCACCCGCCAGCAGTGCAGGGGCAGCCTCCACCAGGCTCCCACACATGTCCCCCTGCACCCCCACCCCCCCAGCCACCAGGGGCAGCCTCCACCAGGCCCCCACTCATATTTCCCATCACCCCCACCCCCCAGCAGTGCAGGGGCAGCCTCCACCAGGCCCCCACTCATGTCTCCCATCACCCCCACCACCCTGCAGTGCAGGGGCAGCCTCCACCAGGCCCCCACCCATGTCTACCACCACACCCACCCCCCAGCCACCAGGGGCAGCCTCCACCAGGCCCCCACTCATGTCTCCCATCACCCCCTCCCCCCAGCAGTGCAGGGGCAGCCTCCACCATGCCCCCACCCATGTCTACCACCACCCCCACCCCCCAGCCACCAGGGGCAGCCTCCACCAGGCCCCCACTCATGTCTCCCATCACCCCCACCTCACAGCAGTGCAGGGGCAGCCTCCACCAGGCCCCCACCCATGTCTACCACCACCCCCACCCCCCAGCCACCAGGGGCAGCCTCCACCAGGCCCCCACTCATGTCTCCCATCACCCCCACCCCCGGCAGTGCAGGGGCAGCCTCCACCAGGCCCCCACTCATGTCCAACTCATGTCTCCCTGCACCCCCACCCCCCAGCAGTGCAGGGGCAGCCTCCACCAGGCTCCCACACATGTCCCCCTGCACCCCCACCCCCGAGCCACCAGGGGCAGCCTCCACCAGGCCCGCACTCATGTCTCCCATCACCCCCACCCCCCAGCAGTGCAGGGGCAGCCTCCACCAGGCCCCCACCCATGTCTACCACCACCCCCACCCCCAGCCACCAGGGGCAGCCTCCACCAGGCCCCCACCCATGTCTACCACCACCCCCACCCCCCAGCCACCAGGGGCAGCCTCCACCAGGCCCCCACCCATGTCTCCCATCACCCCACCCCCCAAAAGTGCAGGGGCAGCCTCCACCAGGCCCCCACTCATGTCTCCCATCACCCCCACCCCCCAGCAGTGCAGGGGCAGCCTCTACCAGGCTCCCACACATGTCTCCCTGCACCCCCACCCCCCAGCCACCAGGGGCAGCCTCCACCAGGCCCCCACTCATGTCTCCCATCACCCCCACCCCCCAGCCAACTGGGGCAGCCTCCACCAGGCCCCCACTCATGTCTCCCATCACCCCCACCCCCCAGCAGTGCAGGGGCAGCCTCCACCAGGCCCCCACCTATGTCTACCACCACCCCCACCCCCCAGCCACCAGGGGCACCCTCCACCAGGCCCCCACTCATGTCTCCCATCACCTCCACCCCCAGCAGTGCAGGGGCAGCCTCCACCAGGCCCCCACTCATGTCTCCCATCACCCCCACACCCCAGCAATGCAGGGGCAGCCTCCACCAGGCCCCCACCCATGTCTACCACCACCCCCACCCCCCAGCCACCAGGGGCAGCCTCCACCAGGCCCCCACTCATGTCTGACACCACCCCCACCCCCCAGCAGTGCAGGGGCAGCCTCCACCAGGCCCCCACTCATGTCTCCCATCACCCCCACCCCCCAGCAGTGCAGAGGCAGCCTCCACCAGGCCCCCACCCATGTCTACCACCACCCCCAACCCCCAGCAGTGCAGGGGCAGCCTCCACCAGGCCCCCACCCATGTCTACCACCACCCCCACCCCCCAGCCAGCAGGGGCAGCCTCCACCAGGCCCCCACTCATGTCTCCCATCACCCCCACCCCCCAGCAGTGCAGGGGCAGCCTCCACCAGGCCCCCACCTATGTCTACCACCACCCCCACCCCCCAGCCACCAGGGGCAGCCTCCACCAGGCCCCCACTCATGTCTCCCATCACCCCCACCCCCCAGCAGTGCAGGGGCAGCCTCCACCAGGCCCCCACTCATGTCCAATTCATGTCTCCCTGCACCCCCACCCCCCAGCAGTGCAAGGGCAGCCTCCACCAGTCTCCCACACATGTCCCCCTGCACCCCCAGCCCCCAGCCACCAGGGGCAGCCTCCACCAGGCCCCACTCATGTCTCCCATCACCCCCACCCCCAGCAGTGCAGGGGCAGCCTCCACCAGGCTCCCACCCATGTCTACCACCACCCCCACCCCCCAGCCACCAGGGGCAGCCTCCACCAGGCCCCCACTCATGTCTCCCATCACCCCCAACCCCCAGCCATGAGGGGCAGCCTCCACCAAGCTCCCACACATGTACCCCTGCACCCCTACCACCCAGCCACCAGGGGCAGCCTCCACCAGGCCCCCACTCATATCTCCCATCACCCCGACCCCCAGCAGTGTAGGGGCAGCCTCCACCAGGCTCCCACACATGTCCCCCATCACCCCCACCCCCCAGCAGTGCAAGGGCAGCCTCCACCAGTCTCCCACACATGTCCCCCTGCACCCCCAGCCCCCAGCCACCAGGGGCAGCCTCCACCAGGCCCCACTCATGTCTCCCATCACCCCCACCCCCAGCAGTGCAGGGGCAGCCTCCACCAGGCCCCCACCCATGTCTACCACCACCCCCACCCCCCAGCCACCAGGGGCAGCCTCCATCAGGCCCCCACTCATGTCTCCCATCACCCCCAACCCCCAGCCATGAGGGGCAGCCTCCACCAAGCTCCCACACATGTACCCCTGCACCCCTACCACCCAGCCACCAGGGGCAGCCTCCACCAGGCCCCCACTCATATCTCCCATCACCCCGACCCCCAGCAGTGCAGGGGCAGCCTCCACCAGGCTCCCACACATGTCCCCCATCACCCCCACCCCCCAGCCACCAGGGGCAGCCTCCACCAGGCCCCCACTCATGTCTCCCATCACCCCCACCCCCCAGCAGTGCAGGGGCAGCCTCCACCAGGCTCCCACACATGTCCCCCTGCACCCCCACCCCCCAGCCACCAGGGGCAGCCTCCACCAGGCCCCCACCCATGTCTACCACCACCCCCACCCCCCAGCCACCAGGGGCAGCCTCCACCAGGCCCCCACTCATGTCCAATTCATGTCTCCCTGCACCCCCACCCCCCAGCAGTGCAAGGGCAGCCTCCACCAGTCTCCCACACATGTCCCCCTGCACCCCCAGCCCCCAGCCACCAGGGGCAGCCTCCACCAAGCCCCACTCATGTCTCCCATCACCCCCACCCCCAGCAGAGCAGGGGCAGCCTCCACCAGGCCCCCACCCATGTCTACCACCACCCCCACCCCCCAGCCACCAGGGGCAGCCTCCACCAGGCCCCCACTCATGTCTCCCATCACCCCCAACCCCCAGCCATGAGGGGCAGCCTCCACCAAGCTCCCACACATGTACCCCTGCACCCCTACCACCCAGCCACCAGGGGCAGCCTCCACCAGGCCCCCACTCATATCTCCCATCACCCCGACCCCCAGCAGTGCAGGGGCAGCCTCCACCAGGCTCCCACACATGTCCCCCATCACCCCCACCCCCCAGCCACCAGGGGCAGCCTCCACCAGGCCCCCACTCATGTCTCCCATCACCCCCACCCCCCAGCAGTGCAGGGGCAGCCTCCACCAGGCTCCCACACATGTCCCCCTGCACCCCCACCCCCCAGCCACCAGGGGCAGCCTCCACCAGGCCCCCACCCATGTCTACCACCACCCCCACCCCCCAGCCACCAGGGGCAGCCTCCACCAGGCCCCCACCCATGTCTCCCATCACCCCCACCCCCCAGCAGTGCAGGGGCAGCCTCCACCAGGCCCCCACTCATGTCTCCCATCACCCCCACCCCCCAGCAGTGCAGGGGCAGCCTCCACCAGGCTCCCACACATGTCTCCCTGCACCCCCACCCCCCAGCCACCAGGGGCAGCCTCCACCAGGCCCCCACTCATGTCTCCCATCACCCCCACCCGCCAGCAGTGCAGGGGCAGCCTCCACCAGGCTCCCACACATGTCCCCCTGCACCCCCACCCCCCCAGCCACCAGGGGCAGCCTCCACCAGGCCCCCACTCATATTTCCCATCACCCCCACCCCCCAGCAGTGCAGGGGCAGCCTCCACCAGGCCCCCACTCATGTCTCCCATCACCCCCACCACCCTGCAGTGCAGGGGCAGCCTCCACCAGGCCCCCACCCATGTCTACCACCACACCCACCCCCCAGCCACCAGGGGCAGCCTCCACCAGGCCCCCACTCATGTCTCCCATCACCCCCTCCCCCCAGCAGTGCAGGGGCAGCCTCCACCATGCCCCCACCCATGTCTACCACCACCCCCACCCCCCAGCCACCAGGGGCAGCCTCCACCAGGCCCCCACTCATGTCTCCCATCACCCCCACCTCCCAGCAGTGCAGGGGCAGCCTCCACCAGGCCCCCACCCATGTCTACCACCACCCCCACCCCCCAGCCACCAGGGGCAGCCTCCACCAGGCCCCCACTCATGTCTCCCATCACCCCCACCCCCGGCAGTGCAGGGGCAGCCTCCACCAGGCCCCCACTCATGTCCAACTCATGTCTCCCTGCACCCCCACCCCCCAGCAGTGCAGGGGCAGCCTCCACCAGGCTCCCACACATGTCCCCCTGCACCCCCACCCCCGAGCCACCAGGGGCAGCCTCCACCAGGCCCGCACTCATGTCTCCCATCACCCCCACCCCCCAGCAGTGCAGGGGCAGCCTCCACCAGGCCCCCACCCATGTCTACCACCACCCCCACCCCCAGCCACCAGGGGCAGCCTCCACCAGGCCCCCACCCATGTCTACCACCACCCCCACCCCCCAGCCACCAGGGGCAGCCTCCACCAGGCCCCCACCCATGTCTCCCATCACCCCACCCCCCAAAAGTGCAGGGGCAGCCTCCACCAGGCCCCCACTCATGTCTCCCATCACCCCCACCCCCCAGCAGTGCAGGGGCAGCCTCTACCAGGCTCCCACACATGTCTCCCTGCACCCCCACCCCCCAGCCACCAGGGGCAGCCTCCACCAGGCCCCCACTCATGTCTCCCATCACACCCACCCCCCAGCAGTGCAGGGGCAGCCTCTACCAGGCTCCCACACATGTCCCCCTGCACCCCCACCCCCCCAGCCACCAGGGGCAGCCTCCACCAGGCCCCCACTCATGTCTCCCATCACCCCCACCCCCCAGCAGTGCAGGGGCAGCCTCCACCAGGCCCCCACTCATGTCTCTCATCACCCCACCCCCCAGCAGTGCAGGGGCAGCCTCCACCAGGCCCCCACCCATGTCTACCACCACCCCTACCCCCCAGCCACCAGGGGCAGCCTCCACCAGGCCCGCACTCATGTCTCCCATCACCCCCACCCTCCAGCAGTGCAGGGGCAGCCTCCACCAGGCCCCCACCCATGTCTACCACCACCCCCACCCCCCAGCCACCAGGGGCAGCCTCCACCAGGCCCCCACTCATGTCTCCCATCACCCCCACCCCCCAGCAGTGCAGGGGCAGCCTCCACCAGGCCCCCACTCATGTCTCCCATCACCCCAAACCCCCGGCAGTGCAGGGGCAGCCTCCACCAGGCCCCCACTCATGTCCAACTCATGTCTCCCTGCACCCCCACCTCCCAGCAGTGCAGGGGCAGCCTCCACCAGGCTCCCACACATGTCCCCCTGCACCCGCACCCCCGAGCCACCAGGGGCAGCCTCCACCAGACCCCCACTCATGTCTCCCATCACCCCCACCCCCCAGCAGTGCAGGGGCAGCCTCCACCAGGCACCCACCCATGTCTACCACCACCCCCACCCCCCAGCCACCAGGGGCAGCCTCCACCAGGCCCCCACTCATGTCTCCCATCACCCCCACCCCCAGCCACCAGGGGCAGCCTCCACCAGGCTCCCACACATGTCCCCCTGCACCCCCACCACCCAGCCACCAGGGGCAGCCTCCACCAGGCCCCCACTCATGTCTCCCATCACCCCCACCCCCCAGCAGTGCAGGGGCAGCCTCCACCAGGCTCCCACACAAGTCCCCCTGCACCCCCACCCCCAAGCCACCAGGGGCAGCCTCCACCAGGCCCCCACTCATGTCTCCCATCACCCCCCAGCAGTGCAGGGGCACCCTCCACCAGGCTCCCACACAATTCCCCCTGCACCCCCACCCCCAGCCACCAGGGGCAGCCTCCACCAGACCCCCACCCATGTCTATCACCACCCCCAGCCACCAGGGGCAGCCTCCACCAGGCCCCCACCCATGTCTCCCATCACCCCCACCCCCCAGCAGTGCAGGGGCAGCCTCCACCAGGCCCCCACTCATGTCCAACTCATGTCTCCCTGCACCCCCACCCCCGAGCAGTGCAAGGGCAGCCTCCACCAGGAACCCACACATGTCCCCCTGCACCCCCACACCCCAGCCACCAGGGGCAGCCTCCACCAGGCTCCCACACATGTCTCCCATCAAACCCACCCCCCAGCAGTGCAGGGGCAGCCTCCACCAGGCACCCACTCACATCCAAATCATGTCTCCCTGCACCCCCACCCCCCAGCAGTGCAGGGGCAGCCTCCACCAGGCACCCACACATGTCCCCCTGCACCCCCACCCCCCAGCCACCTGGGGCAGCCTCCACCAGGCCCCCACCCATGTCTACCACCACCCCCACCCCCCAGCCACCAGGGGCAGCCTCCACCAGGCCCCCACCCATGTCTCCCATCACCCCCACCCCCCATCAGTGCAGGGGCAGCCTCCATCAGGCCCCCACACATGTCTCCCATCACCCCCACCCCCCAGCAATGCAGGGGCAGCCTCCACCAGGCCCCCACTCATGTCTCCCATCACCCCCACCCCCCAGCAGTGCAGGGGCAGCCTCCACCAGGCCCCCACTCATGTCCAACTCAATTCTGCCATCACTCCCACCCCCCAGCAGTGCAGGGGCAGCCTCAACCAGGCTCCCACACATGTCCCCCTGCGCCCCCACCCCCCAGCCACCAGGGGCAGCCTCCACCAGGCCCCCACTCATGTCTCCCATCACCCCCACCCCCCAGCCGTGCGATTGGCCTGGGTACGTGTACTTCGGGGTGCGCAGGAAGTTCCACACGCGATTGGCCTGGGTACGTGTACTACGGGGTGCGCGGGAAGTTCCACACGCGATTGGCCTGGGTACGTGTACTTCGGGGTGCGCGGGAAGTTCCACACGCGATTGGCCTGGGTACGTGTACTTCGGGGGGCGCGTGAACTTCCACACGCGACTGGGCCTGTGAGAGTGGGGTACATGTATTCCAGGGGTGGGCGGGAATATTTCCTCGTGACTGGGCCTGGGAGAGCGTGCTACGTGTATTCCTGGGGTGGGCGGGAAGATTCACACGTTCACCTACGACGTCCCGAAAAATAAATAGTTCAATCCTGAAACACGTACGCCAGCATGAAGCAGGCGTACGTCGACCCGCGCAGCATAAAAGTGCGCGCAAACAACAAACAAGCTCATACGCCAGGATGAATATACCGTTCCTAGCAGCAGTGCCCGTGGGTTACCAAAGGAGGAGGAGGAGGATAGTGAGGGCCAGAATTTTCACTCCCAGAACCAGCCTTTTTGGGATGCCTGATGACCAGGTGTATGGGAGGTACAGGTTTCCACCACACATAATACTGGACCTGGTCAGTGAGTGGGAGGATGACCTCACATCGCCCACCCTGTGCTCCCAAGCACTCAGCCCCCTGGAGAAGGTCCTCAATGTACTGCACTTCTTGGCCACAGGATTATTTCAACGGACAAGTGCCATAGTGGGTGGGGTGTCACAGGCCACGCAGTCACGCTGCCTACACCAGGTCTTGAACATCATCACTGCACGCCCATCAGTCCGTAGGCACATATACCTGTCCAGGACACCTGCAGAAAGGCAGGCTGCCACCCTCGATTTCTATGGTGTGGCACAATTCCCAAAAGTGCTAGGTGCCATTGACTGCACCCATGTGGCACTACGTCCCCCCAGGGCATCTGAGCACATCTATAGGAACCGCAAGCACTGGCATTCCATCAACGTGCAGGTAGTATGTAATGCTAAGGGAATCATCACCTCAGTATATGCCAACTATCCAGGGTCCACCCACGACAGCTTCATTTACCGAATGTCTACCATAAGCCGGGACCTAGAAGCTGGGCGGCATGGTGATACATGGCTGCTTGGTGAGTATGAATGCCACTGCACATGCATGCATGTCAGATGCAGAGTTATGCCACTACCCCACTAATGATACCCATCACCTCCTCACCAGGGGACAGTGCCTACCCTCTGAGCACCCATATGATGACGCCAATTTGGAACCCCATCATGCCTCCAGAGGTAAGATACAACACAGCCCATATTGCAACCCGGGGCATAGTGGAGCGCACATTCGGAGTGCTCAAGTCACGCTTTCGCTCCCTTGACCGTTCTGGCGGGCAGCTGTTATATGCGCCCCAGTAGTGTGCAGGATCATAGTGGCAGCATGTGTCCTGCACAATGTTGCAACACGCCGGGGCCTGGCTGTGGACATGGTGGTGCCCCCACATCCCCAACCACATGCACGCCCGCTGCGCATGGGAGGGGAGAGGGCACGGGGTGAGGCAGCCCGTACGCAGCTGGTGGCTAATTACTTCATATAGAAATCACACCCCAGTGGAGTGCACACAGCCCTGGCACATACCATCTGATAAGCAATGATGACTCGACCTGACAATTAAGACGAACAAAGGGACAGTCAACTGTCAGAACCATAGCAGCCTGAGATTGTTCATGTGGAAGTGTCACAATGTGTGCATCCCTACCTACACAAACACCACCAATGCAGTGTCATCAAAAGACACTTCCATGCTGCAGAAATGAATACCCACTCGCAAAATACTACATGAAAACAGTGCCATGTCACCCAACCCCTCCCCGCCATGGCCACACAACACACCATGGCATGTCATGCAATGTGAGAGGAAAGAAATTAATCCCCACAACATGCCCCAAGTGTCACCAGCTACAGTGTCCCTAATGGAAACATGTCCACACATGAATTCTCACAGTAATGCAGGACCTACAACACACATTACCAAATACTTACCAAGAATACCAATCACCTACATGACCTCCAACCTACCTTAAACCTGACATTACAGACTTAAACATTTGCTAGCCTCACTACCTGATGATGCCAGCCCTCTGAACAGTTCCAAGTATACAGTGTTAGCGCCACGCAAGAGTGTAGGTGCACTGCTTACAACATGGACTCCAGTTCCAAGGTGGACCGCATTGTGAAGACATGAGGAATGGACCTGCAAATTAGGAGGATGAGATGGATGCAGAGGCACATATCAATACACCATGCAGTGTACAATACAACAACAATATGCACTATGAATGTATACACAGTATTGACTACAGACTGCCCACAATGCTCATGGGAGTTCAATGTCACCATGTACGTCAATGTCACTAGGGCACACCCTTTGCAAGCCCATGGAAACGGGAAGCAGGAGGGGTGTGTGACACAAAAACCCAAGCATCTGAACCAAATTCATGACAAGCCTGCATGTGCCCAGCCACAATGCAGCGTATGCCCACCGGAGCCACACAAGGCAACACACTGTCCCAAAAAAAAAGAAAAAAAAAGAAACTGGCCATTAATGGGCCCAGGGGGGTGGGGGAGGCCACCCAGGAGGTCCGAGGACAGGGTGCACACCAAAATTCACCTGTGTGGATCTTGCGAAAAAAAAACACCTCCATGGGCTCATGGCCTACACGGCTACCCTATTGTGGGAGTATCACTGCTGTCGCTCTCCTCACCCTCTGCAGCTGCATCAGGAGGTGGTGGCACTATGGGAGGCAGCCCACACAAAGCCCTAGTCTGTTCCTCCATGGCTGCAAGCATGCGGGTGTGGTAGGTCTCGTTCTGGAGGATAAGTGTGCAGAGGTTCCCATGCAACAACTCACGGGATGCCCGGACCTCCGCCCTAGTTGCCTGCATCTCAGCTGAGAGCGTACGTGTGAGACGCTCCAGCTGCTGTTCTGCCCTTCTGTTTGTTGAAGCCTCAAGCTCAACAAGAGTCGTCCTGAGGTGAGGGAGTTCCACCCTCAGGGCTTCACTGTGGCCCTGGGACTCTATGGAAATGGCTTCCTGCAGAGTCGCCAGTGCCGCCCGCCTGTCCCTGTCGGACGCCAACATGTCCTCCCTGTGTGACTGGCAGATGGAGTCAGTTGCCTGCTGTAGTCGCTCCATCAGCCTTTCGGGGGGGACAATTGAAGTGGCCACCCTATCCATGGCCTGAGCCATCATCTCTGATGATGCTGCCTGTTGGGTTGCCATACCATATATGGATTACTCCCATGCGGTATTGCCAGGTGGCTGATGGCCACCACGTCGGCGGGCACCACACCTGTCTGGGGCAAGGCGAACTGCGCCTTACTGTGCCGGCACTGCCTGAGGCTGCAGGACTGCATTCCCCCTCTGATCTGCTGGCCCAGGAACAGGATCAGATGTCGTGGAGTGTGACCCTGCATCCGTAACCACCAAAGGCATACCTGCCAACACTGACATCCCCATTGAGGGTTCTAACCCTGGTGCAGGTGAGTCGGACAGAACAGAATCCCTCCCAGGAACACTCACCTGTGACGGCACATAGGTCTCATCATCCGAATCGACACCTGAATACAGCTCGGGGGAGGTGCAGCCAGAGACACACCTTGAGAGCATGACCTGCAGCAGTTGTGGATTCTCACACACCACCACACCACATCCCTCACTGGTGGTCGGTCGGCCCTCAGACCCCTCCTGGGTCTGCACCATCTCCACAACCCCAGCAGTATCAAGTTCGTCATCCCCTGCAAAGACATAAAAGAAAACAAATGGAAACAGGCATTAGAACTATGGCACACAATTAGGGCTGAGAGGCTACGGAAACAGTACTTGATTGACACATGTCCCACATGACTAAAACCCTCCCATGCATGCACCGTCACTGCGTGTGAAGGGGAGGCAGATGGCACACATTGATGTCACAAGATGGAAGATGAACACCTTTGCTGCATGCTGCCTAGCAGTGGCATCACACATTGGCCAGTGATTGTCAGGTCAAATACACATGCAATCACACAGATGGCATGTACCCTAGCCATGAAGTGAAGAGGGAGAGGAGGTCACCAATTGTTCATTCAGTCCAGTTTGCTCATGTAATTGATTTTTTCATTGAAATGGTTCAAATGTTTAACCTGCAGCTGCCAGTCCAAAATGGTCCTATAGCACAGGGACATGTCTAAACTAATCATGTCCAGGAAACTAAGCCAGTCCACTGTACCACAGCCATGTCAGACATGTGACAATAGGACTGAAAAATCCCGAGTAAAAGTGGTGGTATGCAAACAATCTGCCTGAATAAACAGAGGTAAATAAGCAACAATGTTGTGGCAAGATGACACTCCAAGGGCAAATGGCGTGGTGTTGGGCTGGATGTCTAATGTTGGCAGAAGGGATACTGCTATACCCAAATGCTGGTGCCAAGAATGTATAGGAAGAGGCACATGGGTGACCGAAACCACTCAGGCACACACACCCTCACCTGGCACCCAAACAGAAGCCCTCCCACACACACCATGCACATGGATGACACACACATGCATGTGCACTCACCGGACAATGCCTCATAATCTGCCAGTTCTCCCACGCCTTGGATCTGTTCCTCCGTGACATAGGTCCCAGCAACCTGCTCATGTGGAGTGAGTTCTATGTCGTCTGCTGGAGACCCACCTCCAGTCACTAGAGTTGCGGCATGACTTGAGGTCAGCTTATTCTATGCCCTGCGCTTCAGGTCATTCCAGCGCTTGTAGCATTCATTAGCTGTGTGCCTCACGATTCCAAGGGCACTTATGATGTCCGCAATGGTCTGCCAGTGTGCCTGACGTTGTGCAGGTGTGGTCTTGGATCCTGCAACAATCACCATTTCGCGGTCATGTGCGGACACATACTCTACAAGTGCATTCAGTTCGGCCTCTTTGAAGCTGGGCTTCAATGACGGGCCGGACTGTGTAGCCGTTCTGGGGCATCAGCCTCTACTAGACGAGCACTCTTCCTCTTCCGCTTGGAAGGTGGTGGGGATCCTGAGTGTCCTACACCGCTCTGGACACTAGGGGCAGGAGCGTGGGATTGCACACTCAGCATGGGAGTTGGTGCAGGCATTAGCTCAAGTCTGATGGTGTCAGGGGGAATGTCAGCATGATGGACTTGGACCGACACTGTCCTGGCTGGGTGTGTGAGAGCTCGGGTGGATGGAGCTGCAGCTGCCCCTGCAGCCTCCCCAGCCTGCCTCTGCGGGGCAGCAGATGACCTAGCTGCCCCTGATCCACGTGGCGTGATGACACCAACGTTCACCGGCGCACGTGGCCTAGACCTGCTGACCTGGAAGTCAGCCATGGAGTCACCCTGTGCCAGGTCTGGTTCCACAGTGGGCTGGTCCAACAAGAGCTGAGCATGGATGGTGTCAGTCACGTTAACCTCAACCAGGGGGGGGGGGCATGGGTGTCCCTGACTGCTCCTCCAGACATGGGGGGCTAGGGGCACCCTGCAAGTCACGGCCACGAACCCTTTGCCACCCATTACGGCTTGGTCGCCTCCCAGCCATGGCACTGATGTTATTGTGCGTATGGGAGTCGATGTGAACTATTGTCCTGGGCAATTGGGGGTCAAAGGGGTTGGGTACCAGATGGTAATCGTACCCTAGTGCTCTAGCAAGGCTGTATGTCACCCCTGGGGAAAGATGACGGGTCATGCAATGCACAGGCACCCCAAAAAAGGGAAGTAAGGTGCACGCAACCCCTCCTCGACCACGTGCGTGGTAAAATAAACCTACACTATGCTGTGGCACCCAGAAACACAAGAATCAACGTATGCGTGTCACACGCAGCCTAGAATGACCTCTGAAGGGGTACGCGACACACGGGGCAAGCAAAGATGTTAAATACGTGCGTGACTCACCGTCTGCCAGGAACAAAAGCGTGAAAAATATGTGCGTGTGCGCGTTGGCAACATCCCCGCCAAAAGAAGAATTGTACGCTGTCTGAGGAGACTGGACAACAGTAGAAGGGAACGCTGTTTGAGGAAATAGGCCCAGGAAAAAGAGGAAAAGAGAAAAAGCTGTCAGAGGTAACAGGGAGTACGAACTGGAAACTCGTGAAGTAAATCGCGTGTGAACCGACAAGAAGTACAGATTTCACCCACTCGCTCTCCACGAAAAGCACGTACAAGGAAATGGCCTTCTAAACGTACCTTTTATACACACGGACGCGCATACGCGGTGAGGCCATTTCCACCAATTACGCGCTTTGACACTCAGACGTGTATCTCTTTTTTTATACACGCGCCATTCTCTACGGCCATGCGCGTGACATCACAGCTGAGCATGGTGGCCTCTGGGCCAATGAAATCGCATATGCGAGTACACGTGGTAAAACTGCACGTCCGAGTGTCATCGCGTGTAATCAGAGGGAAGTGAGCGTACACGCGATTGGCCTGGGTACGTGTATTTCTGGGGTGCGCAGGAAGTTTCACACACGATTGGTGGAAATCCACGTGTGCTCTGTCATCACGTGTAATGAGGGAAACAGCCCTGCGCGTCACGTCACAGACGCGCTTACGCGCTAAGGGCCTTTGGTCCAATGAAATCGCATATGCGTGCTGACGTGCATACGCGCTAAGGGCCTTTCCTCGATTTACACGCAGATGTGCAGGATTTTCACGTGCCAAATCACTCCGTATCAAGCTGCCCACCCGTAAGCACACGGAAGACCACGCTCCTGCCCACAAGGCCAAACTACTGCCCCCCAGAGCCCCGAGCACGCTCCCACCTGCCATCTGCTGCTGCCTGACTGCCTGCTGCTGACGTGCCCTGCCATTTGCTGCAGGCACATCAGCCAGGGGTGCTGTTGCTATGACCACCCCTGCTGGAACCGAAGACTCCCGACTGGGATTCCATCGCTCCACAGCCCAGCCCCAGGACCCAGTTGCCCACCCACTCCTGCCTCTGGGGTTGTCATGTCGGGCACTGCAACATCTGGCACCACCCTACAACCCCCGGCCAGAGAGGCTGAGGGGCACCAGCTTCAGTGCCAGGGAAGTTGGTGTCCTGGTGGAGCAAGTCCTGGGGCAGTATGATGCCCTCTACGGAAGTGTGCGCGCCGACAAGGAAGGACGGACTCGGATCTGGACGGACATCGTGACTGCCATCAACGCGGAGGGGGTGGCTGTCCGCGACTTCCAACATGTCAAGAAGCGCTGGGAGGACTTCAGGTCCAGGACCCTGAACAAGGCCCGGCGCCTCTTGAAGGCAGCGGATGCTAAGGGGCGCCGGGGCCACTTGTCGGAAGTTCAGATGAGGGTCCTGGAACGCATATCCCCAGCGCTCCACGTCCAGGTCCTTGAGAGGCAGACCCGTCTGGAGTCGAGCGGTAAGTGTACATGCATCATGATTGTAAGCTGTGCGTGTGGTGATGTGCCAGTAGAGTGCCGGTTGCACATCTGTTTGTATGGGGCCGAGTATGGGTGGGGGTGTACAGGACCGTGAGGCTAACACATGCGAGGGCTGTCATGTGTGAGACATGGATGGGTCTTGTGTGTGTAGGCTTTCATGCCAAATGCAGTTGTGTGGGCACACATGTTTGGATGAATGTGTATGTAAGTGGGCATGTTTGTGATGTCATGCATGTATGTTGTTTTCAGCTGCATGTATCAGCACTGTGTACATGTGCATGTGTGTGTATTTGACAAGGGTGCAACAGTGATGCAACATGGATGCATGTGACAGCGGGATGTGGAAGCCTGATTGGCAGATGTGACATGGATGCCCATCGGAACAGTGCGACAGTTGGCTGAGGTGTACACATGCATGCAAGTGTGGTGGTGTGCGTGCATGTGTAGTGCACTCCCTGTGTTGCATGTGATGTCTGGCTCACCTTTGCCTGCTCATGCTGTTGTATGTGTATGGATGGTGCTGGCAGTTGCGATGTGGCTGTGGTATGGTTCATGTGTGCAAGTTGAAATGACATGTGTGTTGCCGATTGTGATGCCATGTCTGAGGTTTGCCAATGCCACTCATGTGCAACTGTCATGTGCGTATGTGTCCATTGTACAGTGCCCTGATGCCTGTGTTTTATTTCTCCCTGCCTGCAGAGTCAACTGATGAAGAGGGCGGAGAAGGTGCTGTGGAGCACAGCGGCAGGGATCGCACCGCAAGCCAGAGATGCAAGGCCCGGCTCTCCTCCCAGGTTGTGATCTTGTCGGGGAGTGAGGAGTCTGGTGCCGCGTCCCAGGCCGCAGCTGCCGGGGGGAGGTCCAAGAGGCGGAGGTCGGAGTTGGACTCCTCGGCAGCAGAAGGGGCAGCTGGGACCCCACAGGGCCCAACGGGGAAGATGGCACAGAGTCATCCAGGTTGGTGGGGGGTTTGGTGGAGGAGGAGGCCGTGCAAGCAACAGAGACGGGGTCTGGAGGTGGGGATTCCACTGGTGCTAGTGGTGCAGTGCAGGACCAGGGACAGGAGGCAGCACAGGTCGCCGCAGAGGTGCGTGTGTGCAATCCTGTCCCTGATCCTGTCACTGCATCATCTTGCACCATCTTGCACCAGCAGGGATGCCTACGTCCAGACCTGTTTTCAGGCAGGGGATGAGCTCACGCCAACTGGCCTTCCTCTTCCTGCGGACGTGGCTATCCGGGTCCGGGTTGAGCCTGTCCTGACTGGTGTGGCGTTGTGTCAACGGGCCATGCGAGGTGACCTGCAGTCTTTTCATGAGGAGACTGCACGTCATCTCGAATGGCTCGTTGACTGCGTCGGCCTACTGGGACAGATCACCCAGGCTGGATTCCTCGTGTGATGGGGCTTGCTACGACCCCCTCCACAACTGAACCCCCTATGCGCCAGTCGTCCTCCGTGCCACAGTGAGGGGCACCTGCCAGCAGGCCCCGACTCATGTCCCCCAGAACCCCCACCCCCCAGCAGTGAGGGGCACCTGCCATCAGGCCCCGCCTCATGTCCCCCAGAACCCCCACCCACCCAGCAGTGAGGGGCACCTGCCAGCAGGCCCTGACTCATGTCCCCCAGAACCCCCACCCACAGCAGTGAGGGGAACCTGCCAGCAGGCCCCTACTCATGTCCCCCAGAACTCCCACCCCCCTGCAGTGAAGTTCAGGCCCCGACTCATGTCCCCCAGCACCCCCACCCACCCAGCAGTGAGGGGCACCTGCCAGCAGGCCCGACTGATGTCCCCCAGCACCCCCACCCACCCAGCATTGACAGGCACCTGCCAGCAGGTCCCAACTCATGTCCCCCAGAACCCCCACCCCCCAGCAGTGAGGGGCACCTGCAAGCAGGCCCCGGCTCATGTCCCCCAGCACCCCCACCCACTCAGCATTGACGGGCACCTGCCAGCAGGCCCCGACTCATGTCCCCCAGCACTCCCACCACCCAGCATTGACGGGCACCTGCCAGCAGCCCCGACTCATGTCCCCCAGAACCCCCACCCCCTAGCAGTGAGGGGCACCTGCCAGCAGGCCCCGACTCATGTCCCCCTGAATCCCCACCCACCCATCAGTGAGGGGCACCTGCCAGCAGGCCCCGACTCATGTCCCTCAGCACCCCCACCCCCCAGCAGTGAGGGGCACCTGCAAGCAGGCCCTGACTCATGTCCCCCCAACACGTCATCATGATCCACAATCATGGGGCTCATGGCCTCCCAAATCCCACCACACGCCACCCCTGTGCAAACCAAGTAACCCATCCCCCCACATTGAAATGCCCATTACATGATACAACCCAAATGGTAAGAATGTACATCAACACATGTCTGTCACACACACACAATGGGTGCTGGTGATTGTGAAAACCTACACCGTGACATGCATGAAACCAATGAGAGAATACCACACATCAAAGTAATAAACCAAAATGTATTGAACACAAAAATTAATGTAATCAAATGAAAACATGAAAAAAATGTGTGAAAAAAAGATTAAATGCAGCATGTCCAAAACACAAAAAGAAAAACATGAAGTCTGAATCCAAATAAATCGACATGAAAATGTGTCCAAAGTCTCCGGCCACCAAATCAAATCTAAAGGAAATGGAACAGGAAAATCCATTGCTCCATGGTGAGAAAAATAATAATAGATAAATCCACTGTTCAACTATGTACAAAGAAGTAATCCAGGGTCCATGAGCCCAACGAATGAAATGAAACCTAGCAAAAAACTACCTAATAAAGAAGTATATACAAAAAGGCGGGGCATAGTCCAAGCGCCCCAAATGAATGAAAAAGATAAAGGAAACCTAAAATTACAAACTATATACAATGGCGGTGGGCTAGTCCGACCGCTCACTTCCCGATTTCCCGGGCCAGGGCATCATCAAACTCCTCTTCCAGGGCCCCGAGGGTTCGCAGGGACGATGCCATGTTGGACTCCAACTCCCTGCGAATGGCCTTGAGGCACTCGGCCCACCTCAGTGCCCTCCGCATGGAGTTCTCCGCCCTGACCATCGTGAGCCGTGCCTCTTCTGCTCGCCACCGCTCCGCATCTATACGCTGGCCCAACCGCAGCCACACGGAAGACACACCCATTCCAGGGTTCTCCTGCCCTCTGGCCGATGCCTGCTTCTCTGATATCGATGGCCCCAAGCCATCATTGCTCCCACCTAGAGCCTGCTGCTGCTGCTGCTGTCCGTGTGCCCTGTCCGATGATGCCTGCACATCCTCCATCAGCTGGTCTCCAGTTGTTGTGGTGTCCACCCCTGCTGGACCGACGACTCCCGACTGTGGCAGGGATGGGATTTCCACCAAGCTGGTTGTGTTGGTCAGGCCAGGTCCACAGGGGGCCCTGGTAGAATCTGGGCCGGAAGACGGCAGGGAGAACGACTGGTGCATAGTCTCCACAGAGGAGGAGAGGTCCGCCAGAGTGCGCGACACATGTAGGAACCCACCGACCAGGGCCCCTCCCAACAGTGCCACATCGCAATGCTGCTGTTCGTGATGGCATGCGCACTCCGTCCACACGTCATCAAGAATGTCACACGTGCGCAACGCGACACCAACCAGGACGGAGCCCATACGGTCGTGGGACCCCTCGTCCGCAGGTAGTGGAGAGACAGATGACGTGGCACTCCCCCCTACCTGTGGACGGGCTTGGGATGGGGCATGCCTGCTGGTGCATGGTGGTGCAGTCACAGGGTCAAGGACAGTGACATGCACAGGCCCCTGCGCGGTGACCTGTGCTGCCTCCTGACCCTGGCCCTGGACTGCACCACTTGCACTAGTGGTACTACCCCACCAGGCCCCATGTGCGGCTCAGTAGCGGGCTCCTCCTCCTCTGTGGAGACCACCAACCTGGATGTCTCCACACCGTCTTCGGCCATTGCAAGCCCCTGTGGGGGCTCACCCGGCCCTTCCGCTACAGCCGTAGTGGCAGATGCGGCACTAGTCCCCTCTCTCCCGGATGATGGCAATTCCTGGGAGGGTGGCTGGGACTTGCGTCGCCGCCCGATGGAGACATCCCCGCCGCTTGGCTCCACAGCGCCGTCTCCGCCCTCTTCTTCACTTGACGCTGCGTAGAAGGAGACATAGAACACAAGCATCAGGGTACAGTACAATATTCCCCTAGACAGGAAGCAATAACACATGAGTGGCTCTGTCAAATGTCACTTCCATCCTGTCCCTCCACAACACATGGGTGAATGCACGCAACTCACATGCAGAAACAGGCACGGCACCTGCAATCAACATCAGCATCCATGTACAAGGGCCTCTTTTAACCAAAATGTTGCCTTCAAACTCACATGCATCATGGCTCACACTGATCCCATGTACACACATCACCGGAGGGTCAGGCATCATGGCTTGTACACCACAGACACAGTGGATAGACACAGTGGATACAACGGTGACCGCACTGCATGAGTAAATCTACACATCATCACGGACATGTGTCATGCATCAATGGTGTTTCGAAGTCACACACACACTTCTCAGACACACACACATGTGCACCATACATGTACATGAGAGCAGCACCCATCCCTCACCCCCCTCCATGTCCAAGAACAGAGACTGGCATGCATTCATGTGTGCATTCTGCATACAGCTCCCCATGTTGCATTGGAACACATGCACCATCCATGTGGTTCACACATTACTGGTCTCACATGCATGACCATGATGTCCTTGCACAGACACATCCATACATGGCCTATGTCACACATACAGGCACGTATCAGACTACCAGCACACTGCAATATGCCCTGTCTCACACAGCAATGCTTGGCCAATTACCGCTCAACTCCAGACGGATCTGCCTCCAAAGGATCTGGGCATGGAGCACTGGGCCTACGCGTTCCAGGACCCTCATCTGGATGTTGCTCATGCTGACCCGGCCCCCCTCCGCGAGGCGCCGGGCCTTGTAGAGGGTCCTGGACCTGAAGTCCTCCCAGCGCTTCTGGACATGCTTGATGTCACGGGTTGCCACCCCCTCCGCGTTGATGGCAACCACTGCGTCCTCCCAGATTCTCTCCCGTCCTTCCTTGTTGGCGAGTGATGTTACGAAGACGGCATCATAATGCCCCAGGACATGCTCCACCAGGACACCAACTTCCTTCTCACTGAAGCTGGTGGCCCTCTGACTCTCTGGCTGGGGGTCACCAGTGGTCTCAGATGGTGTTTGCCCCGACATGGCAACCCCCGAGGCAGGCGTGGGTGGGCAACTAGGTCCTGGGGCTGGGCTGTGGAGCGATGGTATCCCAGTCGGGAGTCTTCTATTCGAGCAGGGTTGGACACAGCAACTGGACCCCTGCTGATGGCTGACATGCAGGCACCAAATAGCAGGGCACGTGGGCAGCAGGCAGGCAGACAGCAGAAGATGGCTGGTGGGAGCATGCTCGTGGCTCTTTGGTGCAGGAAAATGGCCTTTTGGGCAGGAGTGTGGTCATTCTGTGTGTTTTCACGTGGCCAGCTTGATACGGAGTGATTTGGCACGTGAAAAATGTTCACGTCAGCGTGAAATCAGAGGAAAGGCCCTTAGCGCGTAAGCGCGTAAGTGATGTTACGCGCGCGGGCGTTCCCCACAACATGGGTGCATTGTGATTCAGCACATGAGAAAACTGCACGTCACCCATGCTATTGGAGGAAGGGGCCTTAGCGTGTAAGTGACGTTAAATGTGTGGTCTGGCTTAAAAGATATGAGTATCACGCTATTTTCTTGTACGTGCTTTTTGTGGAGAGCGAGCAGGTGTTTCTTGTACTTCTTGTCGGTTCACAAGCGATTACTTCACAACGTTTCCAGTTCGTACTCCCTGTTTCCTCAGACTGCATTCTTTTCTTCTTTTGGCGGGGGTGTTGCGGGGGTGTTTTTTCAAGGCAGACGGTGAGTCGCGTGCATATTTTCCAATTGTGGTTGCCCCCATGTGTCGCGTACCCCAGGATGCGTGTAATACGCGTACGCATATTTTTGGTGCAGTTTCATTTTTCCACGCACGTGGTCTACCAGGGGTTGCGTGCACGTGTACCTTTGTTTTTGGGGTGCCTGTGCATTGCATGACCCATCATCTTCCCCCAAGGGTCACATCCAGCCTTGCTAGAGCACTAGGGTATGAATTCCATCTAGTACCCTACCCCTTTCACCCCAATTGCCCAGGACAATTGTTTACTGCAACTCCCATACGCACAACAACATCAGTGCCATGGTTGGAAGGCAACCAAGCAGTAAAGGAGGCAGAGGCAAAGGTGGCCGACCTCCAAAAAGTGGGTGTGGTGGGCGCGGTAGGGGACGTGGCCAGGATTTGCAGGGTGGCCCTAGAGACCCGTGTATGGAGGACCAATCGGGGACACCTATGCCCCCCCAATGGTTGTGGGAAACGTAGCTGACACCATCCCAGCTCAGCCCTTGTTGGACCGGCCCATTGTGTCACCTGAACTGGCAAAGGATGACTCCCAGGCTGACTTCCAGGTCAGCAAGTGTAATCCACGTGTGGCGTTGAAAGTTGCTGTCACCAGGCCACGTGGAACTGGGGCAGCACCTTCATCTGCTGCACCAAGTAGCCAGGGTGGGGTGGCTGCAGGAGCAGCTGCAGCTCAATCCACCCCAGCTCTGAATCTCCCAGCCAGGACAGTGTCAGTCCAGGTCCATCACACCGACGTTGGGCCTGCCGACATCACCCTGCAGCCAATGCCTGCACCAAGACCTATGGTCATTGTACCTTTACAGGCTTCTAGTACCCAGTCCACCTGCGCTTCTGCCCCTACATACCAGAGCGGCGTAAGCCACTCAGGATCCGCACCACCTTACAAGAAAAAGAAGAAGGGTGCTCTTGCACTACAGGCTGAGACCCCAGACACGGCTTCACACTCCGGAACGTCAAGGAAGCCTAGCTTCAATGACGCCGAACTTGATGCACTTGTGGCCTATGTGTCGGGACATAGCCGCGAAATGTTGGTGACTGCAGGCTGTAAGACTATGCCTGCTCAACGTAGGGCCCACTGGCAGACCATCACGGACCACATTAGTGCCCTTGGATTTGTGGGGCGCACAGCTGATGATTGCTGCAAGCAGTGGAATGACCTGAAACGCAGTACAAAGAACAAGCTGGCTTCCAATCATGCCTCTACTCTGGTGACTGGCGATGGGTCTCCACCAGAGGACGACCAACTCACTGAACATGAGTCTGTGGCTGGAACCTTCGTCACAGAGGAACAGATCCAAGATGCGGGAGACCTACCAGATTATGAGGCATTGTCCGGTGAGTGCCCATGCAAGTGTGTGTAATCCATGTGTATGTTTCTTGGGTGATGTGTAATGATTGAGTGCCAGTTGAGGGTGTGTATTCCTGAGTGGTATGGGTCACCCATGTGCTTCAACCAAACCATTCACCAGCCTTGGGTTTGGGTATGACAGTATCCCTTCTGACCACAGTAGCCAATTAGCGCCACATTACTGCAGTTGCCCTTGAACTGTCATCTTGCAACAACATTGTTCTGATTTTTCAGTGTTCATTCAGCCTGATTGTTTCAATCCTCCCATTTTTGCAACGCATATTTCTGCTCTAATGCCACATATGTGACATGCTTCTGTCATAGATTACAACCCACTTTGGCCCACATTTATTACCTTGTTATGGGAATGATTTGACCATTCAGGCTGATTGAGTAAGGGCCTGCTCACATTAATTTTTGGGCCCTGTTTGAATGTTGAACATGACTGTTGTGTACTGTCATGTTGAAGTGACCAACCATTGATGTATCCATCTGCCTGCCATCACTGTATTATTGCACACTGGATGTGTTGCAGTGTGTGGCACATGCATATTTTGTCACACTATTTTGCATTTTTCATCTCATCATGCCGATCTCACATGGATGTGTGACAGTACTCATTCATTGACATATGGCTGTATGTCAAATGTACCATGGCTATGCTACGTGCCATCTGTGTGCTGACATGTACCATGTATGTGGATTGCCCATGCCACTCACACGCTAACATGTGATGACAGTGCTATCCAGCATGCAGCAAATGTGTTGATTTTCCATCTTGGAGTCCTCAGTGTCTGCTTTTTGCCTACTCTTCTAAATCATTGACAGTGCATGCATGCCAAGGTTATGGTCATGTGGGAAATGTGTTTTTCATGTACTGGATCTCTGGCTTGTCAGGCCTATGTGTGTGCTTTGGTGCTCATGCCTTTTTCCATTTGTTGTCTTTCATGTTTTTGCAGGTGATGACGCACTTGATGCTGTAGAGGTAGAGGAGATGGTGCAGACCCAGGAGGAATCTCAGCCACGACCGGGCACCAGTGGAGGACGTGGTGTGGTGGTGGGTGAAAACCCAATCCTCCTGCAGACCATACTGTCCAGGGGTGTCTCTGGGTGCACCTCCCCAGACCTCTATGATTCAGGTGCTGAATCATATGATGAGACTTAAGTGCTGTCACAGGTGAGTGTTTCTGGCAGGGATGCTGTTCTGTCCAACCCACCTGCACCAGGGGTAGACCCCTCTATGGGGATGTCAGTGTGGGTAACTCCGCCTTTGGCGGTTACGGATGCAGGGTCACACTCCACAACATCCGATCCTGTTCCTGGGCCAGCAGATCAGAGGGGGAATGCAGTCCTGCAGCCTCAGACAGTGCCAGCACAGCAAGGTGCAGATCGCATTGCCCCAAACAGGTGTGGTGCCCGCCAACGCGGTGGCTGTGTGCCACCAGGCAATACTGTATGGGAAAACTCCATGTACGGTATCGCAGCACAACAGGGAGCATCGGTTTAAATGATGGCTCATGCAATGGAGAGGGTGGCCACTTCCATTCTCCCCCCTGAAAGGCAGATGGAGCTCCAACAGCAGGCAACAGAGTCAATTTGCCAATCACACAGGGAGGACATGTTGGCATCCAACAGGGACCGACAGGCGGCACTGGAGACTCTGCGCAAAACCATATCTGTAGAGTCCCAGGGCCACAGGGAAGCCTTGAGGTTAGAATTCCATTTCCTCAGGGAGAATCTGCTTGAACTTGAGGCTTCCCGAAGTTTTAGGGCAGAACAGCAGCTGGAGCAGCTCAAACGTTCGCTCTCAGCTGAACTGCAGGCAACTCATGAGGAGATCCGGGCATCACACGAGGCCATGCGTGCAGAAATGCAGGCAACCCATGAGGTGCTGCATGGGGATCTCCATACTATAATCCTCCAGAACAAGACCTTCCACACCCGTATGCTTGCTGCCATGGAGGACCATACCAGGGCTTTGCGTGGGCTGCCTCCCATAGCACTGCCACCTCCTGATGTTGCAGCAGAGGGTGAAGAGAGCAACAGCAGTTCTCCCACATTGGCGTAGCCATACAGGCCATGAGCCCATGGAGGTATTTTTTTTTTCGCAACATCCATGCAGGTGGGTGTTGGTGTGCACCCTGTCCTCGAACCTCCTGGGTGGCCTCCCCAACCAGCCCACACATGGGCATTTTTGATTATTTTTTTTTTACAGTGTGTTGCCTTGTGTGGCTCCCGTGGGCATCCACTGTGTATTCCAGCTGGGCACATGCAGGCTTGTCCTGTGTTTGGGTTAGATGCTTGGGTTCCAGACACACACACCCCTCCTGCTTGCCCTTTCCATGGGCTTGCAAAGGGTGTGACCAAGTAACAGTGACTTACACAGTGACATTGAGCTCCCATGAGCTGTGTGGGCAGTCTGTGGTCAAAACTGTGTGGACATCCCTAGTGGGGATTGTTGTTGTATTGAACACTGCATGGTGTATTGAAGTGTGCTTGTGCATCCATGTCTTCCTCCTTAGTCACAGGTACCGTCTTCATGTCTTCACAAGGCCATCTCCTTTCTTGCTGTATTGTGTTGCTGGTAAGTATTTGTTCATGTGTGCTGTTTGTTACCGATTACTGGGAGCATATTGTCTGTGGCATGTTTCCATTTGGGACAGTGCACTTTGTGACACTTGTGTCATGTGTTGTGCATTCATTTGTTTGGTTTCACATTGCATGACATGCCATGGTGTGTTGGGTAGCTGAGATGGGGAAAGGTTGGGTGACATGGCACTATTTTCATGTTGTATTTTGCAAGGGGGTAGTCATTCATGCAGCATAAATGTGTTTCATTTTGTGACACAGCATTGGTTGTCTTTCAGTAGGTAGGGATGCACACAATGTAACACTTCCAGGTGACCAATCTCAGGCTGGTATGGTTGTGACAGTTGACTGCCCCTTATGTCATCATCATTGATTGTCAGCTGGTATGTGTCAGGGCTGTGTGCACTCCACAGGGGTGTGATTTTAGGTGAAGTAATTAGCCACCAGCTGCGTATGGGCTGCCTCACCACGTGCCCTTTCCCCGCCCATGCGCAGCGGCCGTGCATGTGGTTGGGGATTTGGGGGCACCACCATGTCCACCCGCAGGCCCCGGCGTGTTGCAATGTTGTGCAGTACACATGCTGCCACTATGACCCTGCACACTACTGGGGGGCGTATATAGCAGCTGCCCACCAAAGCGGTCAAGGGAACGAAAGCATGACTTGAGCACTCCGAATGTGCGCTCCACTATGCCCCGGGTTGCAATATGGGTTGTGTTGTATCTTACCTCGGGTGGTGGGGTGGGGTTCCGAATTGGCGTCATCATGTGGGCGCTCAGAGGGTAGGCACTGTCCCCTGGGGATGTGATGATGGCTATCATTAGTGGGGTTGTGACATTACTCAGTATCTGACATGCATGCATGTGCAGAGGCATTTATACTCACCAAGCAGCCATGTATCTCCATGCCGCCCAGCTTCTAGGTCCCAGTTTAGGGGTGACATTCTGAAAATGAAACTGTCATGGGTGGACCCTGGATAGTTGGCATATACTGAGGTGATGATTCCCTTGGCATCACATACTACCTGCACATTGATGGAATGCCAGTGCTTGCGGTTTCTATAGATATGCTCAGTTGCCCAGGGAGTATGTAGAGCCGCATGGGTGCAATCAATGGCACCTAGCACTTTGGGGAAGTGTTCCACCCCGTAAAAGTCCTGGATGGCAGCCTGCCTTTCTGCAGGTGTTCTGTGCATGTGTATGTGCCTGCGGACTGAGGAGTGTGCAGTCATGATGGCCAATACCTGGTGTAGGCAGTGTGACTGCGTGGACTGTGACACCCCCCGCACTATGGCACTTGTCCGCTGAAATTAACCAGTGGCCAAGAAGTGCACTACATTGAGCACCTTTTCCAAGGGGCTCAGTGCTTGGGAGCACAGGGTGGGTGATGTGAGGCCATCCTCCCACTCACTCACCAGGTCGAGTATTATGTGTGGTGGGAACCTGTACCTCCCATACACCTGGTCATCAGGCATCCCAAAAAGGCTGGTCCTGGGTGTAAAAATTCTGGGCCTGGCTATCCTCCTACTCCTGCGGTGTCCCATGACCACTGCTGCAAGGAATGGTATATTCATTGTAGCGTCTGAGCTTGTTTGTTGTTTGCGCGCACATTTATGCTGCACGAGGCCACGTACGCCTGCTTCCTGCTGGCATACGTGTTTCCGGATTAGCGCGTCTTTTTTGGCGCACATGTTTCCCCTGTTCGATTCCATGAATACGCGTTGTAGGCGCGGTGTGGGCATTCCCCGCATTTGCCTCCTGTACTTCCCCCATAATGCCCTCATTTTCACGCGTTGTTCCCCATTCCGTGTGTTACGCCCCGTGTTCCGCCTACTTTTGTTGTGTGCACCGCGCTAGTGCACGCCGTTTGATGACGTGTGCGCCCGCATGCGCCACACAGGATTTTAGCGCACATCCCAGGATTTACATGCGCACGAACTTCCATGAATCGATGGGTGCGTCTTTCGCACGCTTGCGCTGCGATTTTCGCGCTTGTGCACGCTTTCGCACACTTGCGCAGCGCACATTAATTCCATGTATCGGCCTCTCAACCTTCAACAACTACTGTGCTACAAACATAGCATCAAACACTTCCAAAGTATAAGCAGTTACAATACGTCAACAGCTACGTAACTACAGCCTAATGCTGCCTAACCACTGGACAATATCATAATACATGCAAACCAACAGCAGAAACCAAACGCATAAAGAAACAATGAAACAAAAAGGAAGCAGTGAAACATTTACAAATGAGCACCTGCTATAGAACGCCACCCATCCTACCAACATGGATAGTGCACATATCGTACACCATTACATTTCCTCCTACTTCAACAGTACACCTTAAAAAGTTGTTGTAACCACTCCAAATTTCAGTATCACTCATTGTGCATTACATTAGCAATTACATTTCATTTTTTTTTTTAATCCAGCATGGATTTTTTTCCCGACAGACCCAATGATTATGCAAAGAACCACAGGAACTGCGCTGATTGCACAGTACACTGGGTCAAAACATAGGTTTACGAAGTGCTAGTTATGAGGGTCCACAAAATAAAGAAATGTATGCTATGTAGTGTAATTTAAAGTAACAAAATACCTGTGCTAACCTATTGGGCCTCATTACGAGTACAGCGGTAGGGGGTTAACAGCACCGGTAAGGATGCCAGTGCCGTTAACCCCCTACTGCCGCATTCCGAGGTCCCTTAGCGGGTCCCACTAGGGCCAGTTGGTTTCACCAGCCGCCCTTGACGGGACCCGTTAAGGGACCAGGGAGCTAATAACTGGCCCGCTATTTGCGGGCACGCTATTAGCTCCTTCCCCATTCCCATTGAGCCCTATGGGGGCTCAAATGGGGATGGGGAATGGTTTTCGGAATGGGGACTCGCCGGGTCCTCCAAGGTTGGAATGACCCAGTAAGTCCCCATTCCGACTACCCGGACACGGGTTTGGAGGCCGCCATGGTGCTAATAGCACCATGGCTGCCTCCAAACTCGTAATTTGGCCCATTGTGTTCTCTTTTCCCACAGATAATACAGCAACCAGTACGACAACTTTTTACACTCCATAACCAAAACACAGTGCAGTGCTTCCTCAATGCAAACTGTAAGTCTTCATCGATTGCTGTTATACTTCTGTACAATATCCACAGTGCAATAAGTGCACTTATTTCTGCTATACACATACCAATAGCACCACTAACAATGCACACCTATATTACACTATGCAGCTTGTGGCCACGCCCTACACACTTCACTACACCCTCTAGATTGTAGGGCCTCCTGCCATACACTAAACATTATACACCCTGGCCAATATTGCCGCTGCACTGCAGAACCACACACACCAACATCTATGCACATATGACTAACCCCACACATAACACAGCCACCTACCCCTTAAACACTGCGGTTTACATTGCCTACTACTTCTTCCACACAATACATAACCTGTTTCCTACATTCACTGCTCACCTAACCCTATCATAAGTGCACAAACTGAATTAACAACACTATAGCAACCTACCCTGCAATCTGCACAATTACAACAATACCAATGCATGCATGCATCCATGCATCTTAAGTAACTCTCCTAACTTCTCCAACATTTGCCTCCTTACTTTATACTGCCACCATGTACGCTATTAGGTCACTTTTGTTGCTATGTACACCATTTTCAAAAAATGTAGCCAACTCAAATTTCAGTACAGAGCATACATCATAGATCCCCAGCTACATTGCAGCCACTACCGTACCTCTTAACTTTTTCAACTTCTGTTACCCTTTTCTCTTCTGTAAAGAAAACACCATTTACAGGCCATAACCGCCTTACAATGTTAAACAAGCATTCACACTTACTGCTTTCCTTTCCTAAACAGTAGTCCCAAAAAAGGTCATGCAGTACAACACCAAACTGCGTACTATGGATCACCCACCCACATGTTCCCAAACATCAAACACAGTGTCACATTAGACACTGTTACCTTGCAACACAGTGCACATTTAACTTTTCCTTACACACTTTAAAAGCTCATTTTGTGTATTTTGCCATCTGTGCATTCACATGACCATTTGTACAGCACCATCATATCTACTTCTGCGTTGCACTACCTTCACCGTAATGACACTGCCAACATTTGTAAACAGATGCTACACTCAAAACACGTTTCCGGCTAATTCCTTCCTTTTTTTCGTACCTCATCTCCGGAAATCAAAACTTAACATACCTCCTCTTAAACAGAACACAAGCTCAGTGTAAAACAGCCTTGAGGGGGAAGCATGTGTAGCTCCAAGTTCATATATTGTGTAGAAGTCTAGCAAAAAAATATACATAACTTGCACAACAGTTCCTCTCTCCATGTGCCCCTAAGGTACTCTGCAACCATCTCATACACCGTACAGTGCCATTTCACTCCCAACAGAAGAATTTGCCGAAAAAATGTGAGTACACATTTACATCACATGTGTATTATGATTAACAGTTATTTACGTGCTCCTCATTATGCTCTACCGCTCACTTTCTCTCCATACATTACACGGACCTTTCTGACGGCAGTAAAAAACCGATGTCACACTGCCATGTCTCCACCATTCCCAGTAACTAGCAAATGCATTGTACTTTCTTTTGCTACTCCTACACTAAAGCACCTCACTTCTATGCACTCATACACGGCTAGATTCCCTTTTCAGCCCTTTCTATGCCCTTTCACACAATTACTACGTCTACGCACCCTCAGTGTAGTATACATTGTAACTGTGACAGCTACATGCAGCGTTCAACCGGGACACAAATATGTACAACTCACATTTCTTTCACGTGCTTCCTACCAATGCAGCTACTCCATTCTCCAGCAATCCAATGTGAACCCCATTACGTTTCTTATTGTATTACTTTCTTTGTAAACACACAAGCACATTGCGCCATGGGTCCAACTACACTTGCTACCACTGTCAACTTTTGTAAAAATGCAAAACATGAAAACATCATCTTGTCCCAACAGTTTCAACACATTTTCTTCTATGCACCCATACAATCACTCTATTACCTACAAACCAGACACCAAGGCAGTGAGTTCAGATATGGCGCTACGCACTAACACACACGTCAATGTTCCTCAGCCAGTCAGCTGTCCTTCCCGAAAAGTGTTGTCCTGTACGCTACAAGTAATAGCCGCTACTTACATGTACTCTTATTCCTCTTTCCACTCAGATATGTTGCACCTTACCGCGCATTCCACACATTCCACATTCCAATAGATGGCTGGTGGACCAACCATTGGAAGATTATCATAAGCAATGTTTTTTACATCGTTATTATCTGGGCCGACCACAATGGGTCGGTATGTCCACCTGCGGTTCCTGCTATACGAACCAACCTGCAAACCTTAATTATATAAGCCATTCCAGAGGCACCACATGCTACCTTGGCTACCTTTCAAAGACACTGGGCCTTATTCCGAGTCCAGCGGTAACTGTGCCGGAAATTCCGTCAGGTTCCCGCCAGACTCATATTACCATTCCGCCTCCATGATTGCCGGAATCACCGGGGAATTACAACCCCGGTGACCTGGTAATTCCGTAGGCGGAATTCGGTAACTCCCCATTCCCATAGACTCCCTTAGGACTCCATGGGAATGGGGAAGTGGAAACACCGGCACCATGCTGTAATGGTGCTGGTGTTTCCATGTGCACTTGCAGGTGGGTGGTGTTAAACCCACCAGGTCAGAACCAGTGGGAGTGACACCTCCCGCCTGCAGGACTCTTAATCAGCTGGTCTGGAAAGAATGGTGGTGGCGGATTTACCACCACCGTTCTTTCCAGATCGGCAGGGTCATAATGAGGCCCAATGTCTTCTTCCACACGGACCACCAAGCAGCATTATGTACTCCTTTTCCGGGTGTGCTACACAAGAGCAGAAGTACATAATCGCACAGACGCATTGCTCACTGTATTTTGTTTGCAAAATAAAAGAGACCTGAATCCACCAACTGCGTGTACATTCTGTGGCAAAATAAAGCACTTCCAACCACTCACTGTTTTATTAGTAAAGTATGCAATGATCTGGAAGCGTACAGTCTGTCTCTGCAAGTCCGCTTTTTCTTTCGTTTATGTTGTTCCTTTCCATAGCTAGGTGTTCACATGAAAGAGTGTGCTACGCTTGGCACGCACATACAAATAAAAGCTGGAGTGAACGCGTTGAGGAACGACTGTCCACAAGTAAAGTCACTGATGCCAGTGACTGCTGCGATGGTGTATGCAGCAAACAGGTATAGCTAACAGAAGTGATGCACACATTACAAATGCACAAAGTTCAAGCTCCACCGGCTTCCTGTCGCCATCTGAACAAGTACGCCAAACAAAGGTAACAGTCAAATGGCCTGCCATCCTGTACACAGGTCCACTTAATGGCGTCCATCATGTTGCCAGCTGCAAATATCTGTGTTCGAATTTACATTCTCCATAGTGTACATATCTAATACATATGAATTTGTGTCATGTCGCACTGCCTTCCTTCTCTCTCAACGTACTAGGTATTATGAGAGGTGTACCATACTGTACATTCATTGTGTTGTCTCAGTATGTGATTGGCAAGAAGGTCAATAGAATTTCCTTCACAACCATGCTGTGACAGTGAGCACCCACATTAGACATACATATTTCCAGCCCTGTACCCTGGACTTACTTATCATTGTAAGAACTGACTAAAAGAAGGGAACATTGTTAAACCTACAATGGCCTCCGACCATGCACCCAATTGCCAAGTCCTACTACACACACACTGGAAGGCAATACATGCATGCATGCTAACATTTCCAGCTGTGCTTGGCTGCCTACACGTACGTATACGTACAGTAAAGGAGCAAACCAAAACAGCATTTGCACACCTACTTCCAACCAGTGGCCTAACTGTTACTGTTACGGAAAGAGGCCATTGCCATGCACACAAGGCAGTACAGCCTTTGGAGGCACAACACAACATAGTACACTGACTGCTAATATCCTCATATTATCATCAAGGCACTCCCCATACCATATATAGTCTGCCCACAGTGACCAACATATCATTCATATCATACTTCCCCGTGCAACTAGCGTATGCCAATAGCTGTGGGATTGGTGCATATGTCGACAGTGTGCCAGCAAACAATCAATATTTTTCTCTGTGTCGGTATGCACTGCCTTGCAGCAATGGTGTAAGCAAAGTAGCCTGCCTACCTAATCGCTAACTGCCTCTCCTATACATTCAGCCCTTACATTAGGCATTAGAAGACTGGGAACAACTACTCATTAACACCTCCAAAGAAATTATTTGCAGACTCATTGAAGAAGCAAAAACAGCTCATGACACTGTACTTATAGAAATGGAAACCACTAAACAACTAATCAAAAATCTCAATATGCCAGAAGCCACCTTCCAAAAATACCAGATACTAGACAGCTTCCTCAAGAATCCATGTGATCTGACCACGGCTGAATTTGCTGCAGCCAGAAAATTTGCGTGAGAAAGGTGAGAACTACCAAAAGTTTGTACCTTTCTCATGCAAAAAACATGAACATACCCACATCCACAACACACCCATTACACACCTCCACCCACACCCTCAACACACCCCCACACACACCCCCAACATAAACAAACCCCACTTACCTTGTCTTCACGCTGGTTCCCTGCGGCGCCAGTTCCCTTTCACTTCTGTCACTTCCGTGATCGGGAACCAGTGCTGCAGGGTCCTTTACTTTTTTCTTTTTTTTCTTTTACGGGGGCTGCAGAGGTTTCCCCCGCAACCCTCGCTCACTATACTGTAAAGTATAGTGAGCGGGGTGTTGCGGGGGACACCCCGCAGCCCAGGTTTTTTTTTTTTCTTTTTTTTCGGGAGTGCTGCGGTGGTGTCCCCCGCAACACCCCACTGATTATACCACACAGTACGGTGAGCGGGTTGTTGCGGGGGACATCCCAGCAGCTCCCGCATGTTTTTTTATATTTTACTTACCATAAAGGTTCGAATGGGCAAAAAATGCTACCACCAAAGGTGCAAACTTTTGGTGTTCGAACCTTTGGTGGTAGCATTTTTCTGACTTTTTACCCATGCAAACCTTTATAGTTGGTAAAAATATACAAAATGTTCCTAAATATTTATACTAATGAACTAAAGGCTAAACAACAGCGCACATTTTTCAGCGACGAATTAGACTACAAGTACAACAGAGTTTACACATTAGAGAAACCCCCCACAACAGCACAGAACACCAACAAATTCAATAAACCGCCCACACAAGCGACCACAACACCAATCTCAACCCCACTATCTTCAGACATAGACTCAGCAAGTGGAAGTGACACAGAAACGTTAAGCATGCCAACTACCGATGACACTCCAACAACCCTACCAATGGTGGAAAATGTGTTTCCTTTCTTAGAAGAATACCAACAATACAGACTGGCACGAACATACCCGGTCTTCAAAGCACTACTACCAAAAATAAACAACAATATCTCAACACCTGGAAACCAAAGAAGAAAGGCACAAGGGTAAAAGGGAGCTCCACATGACACAGACAGACCAGGAGTCTCCACAAGGTTTCAAAACAAATAAACAAAGATAGCATAGTCATGAACCTAACAGGACAAAACCTTTGCCCCCATTTGATCAAGGCACTCAACAAAGGCCTCTCCTTCAGCCCATCAAGTAAAATGGACTATTACCAAACCAATGTGGATCTTTTTAAATTCTGCAGAAAACTAAAACTGAAAAAGCTTTACTCAACCAAAATTAGCAAGCCCAAGGATCCAGGATTTAAGCCCTCACCTATCACAACCACAATGGCTGAACATACCATTACACTGTTGAGCCTACAAGATGAGTCTGAAGGCAAATCCATGGAAACCCTAGCATCAGAACTGAGTCTAGACCTAGGACTGGCACTTGAAACTAAACTAAAACCCAAATCAACATTCAATCCCAATCTTCCCATGACAACATCAAGATCATTAATTACCTCAGATATCACTACTTGAATGAGCACCACAAACAGGATAAACATATCAGACACAATTTGACATCACTGGAAATGAAAGCTATAAAGGAATTGAAAAACTATCAGGATATAACTCTAAAACCAGCAGACAAGGTAGGTAAAATAGTTCTATTTACTGCCAAAGACTACATCACAATGGCAAATATCCATCTACAAGATACAGAGTGCTATGAACAAATATAGGAAAACCCAATACCAGCACTTATAGCTGAATGGACACAAATGAACAATCATTGGCATGAACAAGGACTACTAACAGATGATGAACGGGACTACAAAACACATAACTATCCCATCACAGCAACGGCATACTTCATACCAAAAATCCATAAACCCTTCTCAGACCTGCCACCTACAAGACAAATCATCAATGGCATTGGATCTCTTACAGAGCCCATTTCAGAATTAATTGATAAACACCTTCAACCCCTGGCAGCAAATCTATTCTCCTACATACAAGACACCAAACACATCATCCAACAACTCACATCAGTAAACTGGGAAGAGAATTTCAAACTGGTCACTCTAGACGTCTCATCGCTGTAAACAAGCATACTACACAACACAACAAGGGCATCGCAAACACCCAATACTTTCTGAAAACTCGGTCTATCTCTTGCTACCTACAGAATGCAATGATTCTAGAGATGCTCAACTTTGTACTTTGTACTTGTACTAAACAACAATGGGCATCATTACGAGTACGGAGTTAGGGGGTTAATGGCACCAGTAAGGATGCCGGTGCCGTTAACCCCCTACCACTGCATTCCAAGGTCCCTTAGCGGGTCCCACTGGGAGCCGCTAAGGGACTAGGGAGCTAATAATGGGCCCTCTATTTGCGGGCCCGTTATTAGCTCTCTCCCCATTCCCATTGAGTCCTATGGAGGCTCAAATGGGAATGGGGAATGGTTTTCAGAATGGGGACTTACCTGGTCCTCCAAGGTTGGAATGAACCGGTAAGTCCTCATTCTGACTACCTGGACCCGGACACAGGTTTGGAAGCAGCCATGGTGCTAATAGCACCATGGCTACCTCCAACCTCATAATGAGGCCCAATATCTTCTTATTTGACTCCAAGAACTACAAACAAAAACAAGGTACAGCGATGGGGGCCAAATTTGCACCAGAATGTTCCAACCTCTATATGGGCCACTACGAGTTACAACATGCATGACAGCATCCAGCCTCAACCCACAACAACATCATATTCTGGGGTCGTTACATTGACAATATCCTGTTGATTTGGAACGGAACATCTAGATAACCAAGGGAATACCACCATTACCTCAACAATAACTCATACAACCTCAAGCTCACCATACATGAAAGCACAGAGAGGATTCAATTCCTAGACCTGGAACTATATGTTGCAAATAATATCATACAGACAACACTCTATGTTAAACCAATGGCAGGCAATAGTACGCTCTATGCAACAAGCAAACACTCACATCACACCATCACAAATATCCCCTACGGCGAATTTCTCAGAATTAAGAGGAACTGCACAACTATTGAGGAATTTGAGAAACATGTGACCCAAGCAAAACTGAAATTTCGTGATAGAGGCTACCACAATTCAAGCCTCAACAAAGCATATCAGAAAACACTACTCAGATTCAGAAATGAGCTATTACAAAACAAACCCCTCGTCAAAACAACAAAGGATCAAGATATCAGATTCATTACAACATTCAATTCTGAAGCATCCATTGTTAGAAAAAGTCTTTCAAAAATTGGTCAATTCTCACGTCAGATGAAGATCTCAGAACACATTTGGAGGATCACCCAAACATAACATACCGTAGAGCACGCAAAATCAAAAAACATACTATGTCCCTCTCACTTTCAAACCAGAAAAGATTCCAAAGGCCTGCCACAACTCTGGAACATGCCCAAATTGAAAAGCAATTACAAATGTGAATCCTGCACAGTATGCAACTACTCAGTCAATTCTAAAACTACCATAATGCTACCAAATGGACAAGAACACCACATTCAAGATTTCATTAATTGCAACTCAACCTTCGTGGTATATGGCATGAATTGCACACGCATGAAAGTATACATAGGCAGCACAATTAGACATCTGAGAACACGCATTTCCGAACATCCAAGATCATTGAGAAACAAGGACATGAGATATCCACTTGCTAATCATTTCCTTCCATACCACACTACGGACGACACAAAGGCTATCTCCTTTTTTGGGATTGAAAAAATATCCAAACCGGCAAGAGGTGGCAACCGAGAAAAGAAACTGCGCCAATGTGAAGCTAAAAGGATATGTCTGACAGACTGCTGCCATTCCAGTTTAAATTCTGACCTTGAACTATTCTACTTCATCTGAACTGTGCCTTAAGAAGTACCACCTGACCAATATATATTTTTGTCTTTAAATTGTATACTTAACTCCACCAATGGGCATTTATCGTGAACATACTTCACCAAATATTGTGTGTACCTACAAATATTATGCCTCCAAAGTCCCAATGGGTCCTATTCATGTCACACCAATGAGCCCATATACTGAGTGCATTCACCTTGCCACTCAGCCCGTTCAAACAACACATAGTAAACCAACATTTACTGTACAAGGATCCCATCATTTATATCCTCTCACAAAACTGAAAACATCTTACTTAATCTCCAAAGTTTCTCAAGGCACACACAACCCATAATTAACGTATTATGATTATGTCCACACATAAGGATGACACATGTAACAGCACAGCAATTTTTTTTCTTTCCCCCCCAATCCAAGATGGCGTCGGGCACAATGATGTCATCGCACAATGCCACGTGTGTGATTACATCATTGTGCAAAGCCGCAAAATTGTGAGCCCGACGTCATGACACCACGCAAATACAAATAATCAGCCATTTTAGCTACACACTCAGCATGGTTATCAGGCCAGCTAAGGACCCACATCCAGCAAGGACTTGATCTTGCAATACCAACACAGGTAAGACCACATACTGTGGATCCCTCAATAACCTTAGGACCATGAGCGTTCTACCATAGCTGTATACTGTATAATGCACAATTGATGCATAACCTTTTAATAACTGGCAATACTTTGCATCACCAGATCACAGTACGAGGACAATCAATATGAGTTGAGTCCATTAATACTACAGCTAAATTTGCATCTAGACCTCAGTTACCATTATTGAAGCAAGGGCCACCCGGACCTCATACCACTGACCACACTCAGAACCAGCTAGAATTGTAAGAACCCACCTTTGTCATCACAACCTTAAGACACCCCATGTGACCTCTATTACCTCTCCCATCACCCCTTTTTTCAACTCAACCTAGATTTTGTCTGCTACTAAACCTAGAACTTACACAACGTATTTACCTTACAGATATTGAAACCACTTTCTGTCATTAAAACCCTCCTGAGGAACTAGACCACTCTATCTGGAGAAACATGTGTCGAGGGTACCAAAAGGATTTAACAGCAATTTCTAATAACAATATGTGTGAAGTAAAATATATTAAGGGCACAAAAAAAGACAATTCCTACTATTAGAATCTTGAAAGAATATGTCTAACACCATAACCTTGAAGACATTTACTCTTACAATTTAAACATGTGACATAACATGCAATTTGGTACAACTCCAACAACTAATTTGAGCATCTGTCATTTGAAACAGTGAACTTGCTACAGAGCAGTGAGTTCTGACAATTTTCTTTTTTTTAAAGTTTGTGTAGTAACCAAGAATACTATTTTTTCTTTGACATTTTTTGTAAATGAAAAATCATTGACTTCACTTTAAATTGTGTGAAATTAACAAAGTATCTAATTTGCTGTGCAAACTGCAAAATTTAAACAGCTAGCTACTTCACTTTGACTTTATTTCCCTTATTTCAACAAATCTAAGGGCGCAGAACTACAAGGTGTTCTTTTGCTTTGATTCATTAGGAGGGTTGTGCCCAAGCTGTACGCTATGCCTAACCCAGACCCACAGCAAGCCAAGAGAAAGAAGCAGGTTAATTTTTCCTCACAAACCCGCCACAATAGAACAACTCACATGCTCTATCCTCAACATAACCACCGACAGCCGTAGCTTACAAAAGAAAACATTGGCAATATCTTTGCTTCCCGCTCTTTCACCCAGTCAATGCTGCAAAGCTGTCTTTCTAACGCCTTCCGGCAGACCACAATCCTCCGATACACCATGGAGGCATCTCCCAACAACGTTGACGCACAGCACGCTTCCCTCCCGCCAACCACTGGCCACGTCCACTGTTCGGCAAGAGCAAGGTGTACCGCAACCCAATCACACATCGTTCTGCAGAGCAAACTGGGTAATGGGTCAGCGGAGCGGATCCAGATATCACACATGTATTGGGACGTACATTTGAGTGTTTTTTCAAAGAATTTACCAGTCCTATTTCCAATGAGCACACAAAAGCATGCTTTTTGTCCCAAGCCCCCACTCCTAGCGCAAATTTGGGGAAAATCCATCCAGCTGCTTGACCTGAAGCCATGTGCAAAGATTTTCCCCATTCAGTCTATGGGAAAAAAATTTCTTTTCTTTTCTCCCCCACACACAAAACCTCGCCCAACTTGGCGAGCAAATTCAGAGCCGCCCACATACTTTTTTTGCAAAGTTTGGTGAGGATTCGTCCAGGCAGAGCAAAGTTATAAGCTGCTGAAAAAGTGTTCTTCCAATGAGTTTCGAAACTTAACCATAACTACATGGCTGCTAGCGCAGGCCTTGTAATAAGAAGGTGGTTAAAATAAGTACATATAAAAATGACAGCATCCTTTAACAGATCTAGATGTTCTATGGAAATTGGCATCAGATCAGTAGATGAATTACAGGAGAACTGCACTGTGAGAGTTGAAAGGTACATCTGATCTGATTAGGCAGATTAGGAGGGTTCCATATAAGATGTGCCCCTGCTAACTCATATCTTATTCACAAGCCCAAAAACTGGAGCAAGCGTGGAGCTGCCGGTGGCCATTTTCAGATGCTCAGGTGCAAGTATGATTCATATTTGCACAAGATCATCTCGATGATGCTTCAGGAAACTCCAAATTTGTTTTAGTGTTAGGAATTATGATTCAGTTAAGGTAGGCAGAGCCAAACTGAGATGCTTAGGTCATCTTGTGTTTTGCTCCAGTGCAAACCTTTGTGATTCAGGCTTTGACTTTCTTGCATATTACAGCAAATCTCTAATAGTGAATTCACTAATTGTAAAAAGGCTGCTTTGTTAATTCTTGTAACATTTAGAAATGAATGATTTCCTTTTCATGCTGTGTCTCAAATTGTTTTGATTTTACTCAACACAATGGGGGTCATTACGAGTGGGGCGGTAAGGGATACTGGGCACCGGTAAGGAAACCGGTGCCGGTAATCCCTTATCGCCCTACTACAAGGTCCCTTAGCGGGTCCCTCCAGTAACGCCTGGTCTGACCAGGAGTTATGGACGGGACCCGTTAAGGGACCAGGGTGCAAATAACGGACTTGACATATGCGAGCCTGTTATTTGCGCCCTCCCCATTGAGCCCTATGTGGGCTCAAATGGGAATGGGGAATGGCATTTTCAATGGAGATTTACCGGTCCCGCAAAGGTCGGACTACACCGGTAAGTCCCCATTGAACTAGACTGGTGCCAGACCCGTTATTGGTGGCAGTCATGGCGCAAATAGCGTCATGACTTCCACCAATCTCGGAATGAGGCGCAATGTGTTCTTTGTACATTCTTTCCTTTTTCTTTGCTTGATGATTCTGCTGAAAGGAATGCCTTGTGTGTTTCTTAGAATGAGCATTACAATCAAACAACTAAGTTGCAATAATGCCAAAAATGTGAGAACATTGCACAACATCTACCTGTGGGGATTATATAGGAACAACATAATACCCATAAAACATTAATCTTTCAAAGTGAATATTTTTTAAACAAAACCATCAATGCTAATAAATACATGAAATAAAGAAACAAATGAACATGATGAATAGGTGGGTTAATTAATTGAAAGCTGGCATAATGGAGTCTGTGAAGATAAGCACATTTGAATATGCATGGATAATTGCTTTTTAATGAATTAGCCTCGTAATGAGATATCTGGCTTTTACATTTCTTATTTGCATACTCTCAATTGAATGAAATGTATAGCAGTCATAAGAACCTGGCTAAACACATCATTGCCTGGGATTCCATGATTGTAAATGAGTATACAAGCTCTACACTTTGTGTGTGTCTTCACTGAATACTGAAAGCAAACTTTAAAAGTCTAAGGCACAGCAAGCTTTCGGTAGCAATTACGAGCACAATAGAGTAGCTGATTGCCACTGATTGAAAAAGGGTCTGATTCACACAAAAATTGCTAAAAGAATACAAAGTGTTAGCGGCAGTGCTAGGCCTGCACTGCGCAAAACTATTGTGCTTTGAGCTAATTATAAATATATATTAATTGGCAGCAATAGCCGTCCTATAGTTAAGGTGAGTCGGACTTCCATAGGAACCCCTTAAAATTGTAGTGTTAATATCTTCTGATTCGAGTAACGGATTTGACCAAAATTTCAAAATTGATTAGGGCGCACCAGCCCCCCAACCCACACCCAGACTGCAAAGTTTTATAAAGATATGTTAAAAAATAGGAACGTTATTGAGAGGACAAAGTTGCAGCCTACTTCCCAATCATTTTCTCATAGACAAAGAAGGTCATTATTTGCCAAAGTGCACAGCCCAAACCGCTGGACGGATTTGGACCGGGTCTGAAACAACTTGGGCACAATGCGTTAACTTGCAACCATTCTTGGTTTGGGTTTATTCCGTGTAGTATTTATTTAAATATTTGAAGGAGAGGTGGTGATTCGAACTTGCCCACTTGCAAGGCGCCGGGTTCGGATGGGCTGCCCAGCGAGTTCTACAAAAAATACCAGCAAGAGTTGCTTCAGCCACTGCTTGCCACTTTCAATGAGGCCTATGAGCAGGGAGAACGCCCATTGTCCCTCCGTGAGGCTGTAATCATCCCACTCCTGAAACAAGGCAAGCCGCCGTGGAGTGCGGGTCTTACAGACCATTGTCCATGCTTAACCAGGACAGCAAAATACTCACGGCGGTGCTGGCTAATAGACTGAAGAGGGTGATTAAGAAACTGATACACCCAGATCAGAAGGGATATGTTCCAGGTAGGAACATCACCGATAACCACAGGAGGCTACACCATGTCATAGACCAAACTGAGGAAGACATGGGCGAGCTGGCTATAGTGTCGTTAGACGCGGTCAAGGCCTTCGACTCGGTACGATGGCCCTGGCTGAAAGCGATCCTGAAGGCGTACGGAATGGGACCTGGATACCTCAGATGGGTCCAGTTATTTTATAGCACCCCGAAGGCGAGGGTCAAGACAGGGTCCACATTCTCAGATTCTTGGCGACTTTGCAGGGGGACCAGACAAGGATGCCCCTGGTCACCCATGCTATATATACTGGCATTAGAACCGCTGGCAATATGCCTGCGATGACAATATGGGGAGGTGGGTATAAGCACTGCAAGTGGAGAGCATCAGATATCATTATATGCGGATGATATGCTCCTTTATTTGCGTTACCCAGAGGAAAACCTACAGTACGTGCTAGAGGTATTAGAACGGTACGCTATCCTCTCGGGCATATCGGTGAACCCTGGAAAGTCCAGTCTGTTCCCTTTGGGCAGATATAGGAATGTCCCGGTGCAGAGGCTGCCTCTTCTGCCAATACCATGGCAGCCTGTGACATTTAGGTATTTGGGAATAAACATTTACCTCAAGGTCGAGGCAGAACACAAGCACAACACGGAAAAGGCGATAGAGGGGATCAAGAACAGCATGGCATTTGGTCCAGATTGCCCCTGACCATGATGGGGAGGGCGGCCTTGCTCAAGATAGTGGTCCTGCCTAGACTTTTGCACTTCTTCGTAAACGTCCCATTTCTGATACCTAGGAGCCTATTCGCGAACTTCATAGCGTGTGCAGGGGTTTTGTGGGGGGCGGCTCTAGGAATAGGGTTGCTCTGTGGAAGCTCCAGAACCCATGTGACAGGGGGGGATAGGCCTGCCCAATTTTGAACTCTATTACCTGGCGGGGCAGCTGCAGTACGTGGCCAGGTGGCTCTCGGCTGAAGACTCGGCGAAAGCCAGGCTCCTGCGTGGAGATACAGCCCCATACTTTCTGATGGAAGTGGTGTGGTTGTGCAGAGACAAACTGGTGGGCAAGGGGCGGCTACTGAGGCTGGGCTGGGAGATCTGGCACAGGACATGGAAGATTGGGGGGACTCGGAGCCGTACTCCCAGCAGGCCCCTTTGGCGGCACTGTGCGGGAGTGACTCTCAACTACTTGAATCGGTCCGCAGATACTGGGAACAGGTAGGCTTAGCCACCCTCGGGGACATATGGCAGGAAGGGGAGGCCGTGGAGTTTCAGAGGTTGCAGGAAGAGATGGGAGTACATGGTGGCCAATATATAACCTACACTAGGCTTGTGAAAAAGACTAGAGAAAGATGGCCTGAGACAGTGCTAGCGGAAGACCCAAACGCCTCCCTGGAAACCATGTATTATGTATCAGAGGGCGGGCAAGAAATATCGAGGATATATGAGCTCCTGCGAGTAAGGGCAGGGAAGGAGTTGCTCCAATTGAGACAAGATTGGGAGGAGGAGGTGGGAGGACCCATGACGGATGGGCAGTGGGAACAGACCCAGAGGTACCACAAAAAGGTGTCCGAAACGCGAGATTCCAACAGCTTCAATTGTACGTTACCCACAGGGCTTATTTAACCCCCGGGAAGATTGCAAAGTTTGGGGGACCAACTACGCAGCAATGCCCCAGGTGTGGGGAGGTGAATGCGGGACTGCTACACATGTTTTGGGCTTGCCTGGAGGTGCATAGATTTTGGGACGAGGTCAAGATGAAACTGGCAGGTGGCGGGGTGGTGCTGGATGTGGAATCGGCCTGGTCATACATGCTTGGGCTTTTTCCTAGACCTCGGCATTTGAAACACATAAGCAAGATGAAGGACCTTGCTTATGTTTTGGCCAAACGTAGCATTGCCATGGGCTGGAAGGCGGCCCACAGACCTAGGATGGAGTTATGGTGGACGGACCTCTTGAGGTGGGCGGAAGCTGAATCTGTAGTCTGGTTTGAAGCGGTCACCAGGGGGGGCGAGGAGGAAGTAGGGCCCTTGCTGGCCTGGTGGCAACTGGTGCCTTGTTGGCAAACCCTCACCAGGGTGACAACGAAACAGAGGACCCGGATGATGACTGCCTAAGTATTGTGCTACCCAATGATGCTCCTGTAAACGACATGTGAGAATCGGCTCTAGTTTAAGGGGGGAGGGGGGAGTTGGGGAGTTTTGATGAAAATGTGCTGGAATATGATGATTTCTATGTTTTGAAACAGTTGTAGTGTGTTTGTTTGATTTTAAAATAAAAATAAAATATTTAAAAAAAAAAATATTTGAAGGAGATGGAGATGATCCCATCTCTAAAATAGATAGCTATATCTCTGGGATTTACCCAAAAATTGGTGTGAAATGAAATAGCCACCATCTTGTTTTTCTCTCAATGTGAGAGATATTTGACGTTATGGCAGAGGAAATGAGAAAATTAAACACACTGAAAAAAGCTATTTCCTCCAGGTCAAAAAGCATGCATATGCCATCTGGCTAGATGTGGGGCAGTGGCTAGAGGGTGCCAAGTGAAATATAGTAGTTGGAGGGGTTCTAGGGACTGAGTTTACATCACAATGCTATCTGTAGCCTCGCCTGTAGTCACAGAAACAGTGGGCGTTGTGGGGGGAAGGGAGAGGGGAGGTGTGGAGGTCATCTGGGGTGTGGGGGTACTGGCATAGATGAGGAGGGCACTTGGTGAGGGCATGGGGACAGGAAAGCATGTTTTTCTATTCATGTTCTCCAATATTCACAACTATATTCAAGGCTACAAAGGACTCAGATAGCTGAGGGTATGTGTAGTTCAGTAACCCCAGCGACCATTTTTTTTAAAAGATATTTTTACAGCTATCGTGACATCAGGGGTGAACAATCACTGGCCATGGCCCAGAGCTGAACTACTACTAGCCATAGCACTGGAAATGATATGATAGGTAATTTATAACGCACTTAATACCCAGAGGTTTCTAAGCGCAAATCCAGGGATTGAACCTGTGTTGCTCCATGTTGTTTTGTTTACAAGGCGAGCACATTGCCCCTGAGCTATCCTCCCGAGACAGGAACACGAATGCCATTCACATCTCCTATCCATGCAGAAACTAGGACAGACTCTGTCTTAGGCCAGGCACCTCAGACCATGCTGCCTGATATATAAACCAATGTTACAAGAACACTTACATAAATGTGCCGGCCCTTTCCTTGCTTTGAAGCTAAGCAGGGTCAGTTCCGCTTTAAAGCTAAGTAGGGTCTGTTCTGGTTACTGCATGGATGGGCATCTAAATTGTTGTTTTTTTTTAACCATGCTAATGTCAGTCCTTGAAAGATTTGAACTCAGAGAACATTTTTTTTCTTTCGCTGAATTGAATTCTGGTATTGGTAATCTCCCAGTCAATAATAATGAAAACAATTGATATTTGTTAGAGCAAAAGTGAGTTTCCCATCCTTAAAGGAACTTGGATGAACCCAGCTTAGCTTCAAAGTGAAGAAGGGGTCAGCCTCCTAAGGCCATGTTGCCTAATAAATGTGCTACCTTACAAGACCACTTAGAGAAACATGGCCTAACAGGACTGAATCTTTTCTCGCTTTGAAAGTAAGCAGGGTTGTTCCTGGTTACTGCATGAGTGGTAGCCAGTCAACAGTCCCGACGACACCCAATTTGTTTTTATTTAAAACCATGCCACTGTCAGTCCTTGAAAGATTTGCACTCAGAGGCCATTTCTTTTGACTTTTGCTGAATTGCATTCCCGTATTTGTAGTCTTGCAGTCACGATGTGGGAAATAATGCCACAATTGAATTTGGCCACAGTGTAGCAAAAGAGTTGCAATCCTGGACTCTAGTGCAGTTTTTCCACCCTGATTCTGTCTGCTTTTCAGGGCACCAGAAGAGGACACATGTGGATGGATAGCGTAATTATTTTTCATAGGGCATATGGATTCCCTTGGGTTTTTTGAAGTTGGAAAGCTTGCTCAAGTATTTGAATACCAGGATTTTACTCAGATTTTCATGTTCCTAGTGCATACGCTTACCCACAAGACCACAAGTTCTTGTTTCATATTGGGATTTTCCATCGAATATTTCTCTACAGAATGCTGGGTTTAAAAGGTGAGCACCTTTTATACTTTAGCAGCATATTTATTGGAAGATTTCCTCTCTCAGGTTATTTTTCTGGTGTTCATTACTTTTGGGCCTCATCACGACTTTGGTGGTAAACCTTAAATCTGGTGGTAGCGCTATTACCGCCGGATTTAAGGGTCCGCCGAATCAGGGCTTTGGCGGATTTCGCCCCAGCTCTGAGCTGGGGGGAAATCCGCTGAAAATTCGTGCTTTTACCGCCGGCGGGAAATCCGCCGGCGGTATTAGCACGAAGATTCCCCATTCAGCCCAATGAGGAATGGGGCATTCCCGAATGGGCTCAGTGGGGAATGGGGACTTACATTACCGCCAAACTCGTGATCCGGCGCTATTAGCGCCGGGGAGTTCGGCAGTAGGGCTAATACCGCCCGCGCTAATAGCGTTACCGTTACCGCCCAAGTCGTGATGAGGCCCTTTGTTTAAAAGTCCAATGCTATTTTGTTTGCGCACCTTCTTCTAAGGAGTTGGTCAATTGAACTACATTTGTATATTTCACTTTAAAATATATGGTCACTTACTGTGCGTATATTGGTGGGTGCCAGATTTTGATTTTCGCTATGGAGGTAAAAATAGCTGGGCATACGTTATTCTTGAAGCTGATCATTTTGTACCCTTGTCCATGCTGCTCAAATGCAGTTAGGTGGGGAGGTGCGATGTATCACAACATTCACCAAGAGACCAGCCATAAAACAATGGGCTTGTAGCACACTGCTTAACCAAAGTGTGTGATCCTTGGCAAATAATTTCATCCCACTGTGCATTGACTAAAAAACATTGGTATTATTTATACATAATAAAACAAATATAGATATGTTTACAACTACAGTGGGTTTCCCATCCATGCAATAATTGGGACTACCCTAATTAGCTGCACAGTGATGAAGAGCCAGCCCCCTCAAGCTATGTTGCTTACTAAATGATCCTGCCTTACAAGACCACTTAGAGCAAAATGCCCTGAGGGGGCCAGATCTTTCCTCACTTTAAAGCTAAGAAGGGTCGTTACAGGTTACTGCATGGAAATGAGAAAGTTCACAGTCCCAAATGCTGTGTGTTTTCCAAGTTTTGAATATCTCATAACACACGTTTTATGCATTTTTTTTAAAACCATGCTTCTGTCAGTCCTTGAAAGTTTTGCACTCAGAGACCATCTTTTTGCCTTTTGCTGAATTGCATTCTGGTATTTGTAGTCTCCCAGTCACGATGGGGGGAATAATGCCACAATTGTACCCTTTTTGCCTAACATAGTTCTATAAGGAATTATATATTTGAGTTATCTTTATAAAGCAGAGTATTGTTGAAAGCCACACATGGGGGTGAGAGGGCAAGTAAGTCATGAGTATTTGCCCACAATGTGCAAGGGAGTTTTCAATCCTGGACAAATATGTAGTTATTTTCCCCTAATTGTGGTTGCTTTTCAGGGCACAAATAAAGGAAATATTGCCCATTGCCTTGTTTTGTATTGGGATTTTGTTTTCCAGGGAATATTTCACGACAGATTGCTGGGTTTAAAAGGTGAGCACATTTGTATGCTTTGCCAGCCTATTTATCTGAACATTTCCTCTCCCAAGTCAATTTTGTGGTGTTCACTACTTTTTGTAAAAGTCCAATGCTATTTTGTCTTGCACTATTTCTTCTAAGGAGAAGGGCAATTCAAGAACATTTGTATATTTCACTTTAAAATATATGATCACTTACTGTGCATATATTCATGGGTGCCAGCTTTTGATTTTTGATATGGGTGCAGAAAGTACCTGCAAATTGTTATTCTTGCAGCCAGTCATTTTTTTTCTGTTTCTCTGCTGCTTAAATGTGGTTAGTTGGGGTTGTGCAATGTATCTCAACAGTCACCAAGACGCCGGCCATAAAACAAGGGGTTTGGAATTATGGAAAACTCACCTTTGCTACCCTTCCCACTCCCCAGATGGCCTCCTTCTCTGCCCTCTCCCTTTCCCCCCACAACACAAACTGTTTCTGTGACGCAGTTTGCTTTGAGATGTAGGCTATTCGCAGCTATAGCCGAGGCTACAGAAAGCTTTTTGTTGCAAACTCAGTCCCTAGGCCCCTTCCAACTTCCAATTATCACTTGGTGACCTCTAGCCACCCCTGCCTCTAGCCTGATGGCATTTGTTTGTTTTTTACCTGCAAGTTGATTTCAGGTCCTTGCTGCTGCTCGTCACGCAGGTCTGTTGTAATCCAGCCCACCACTTCAGGTTGTAACCGCAAGCAGAATATTTGTTACCATTCAAACCTACCGCTTCAGGTGTGGGCCGCGTGCCCAAATAAGCACATTTCAGTACACATTTCTCCTTGCTAACAGCCAGGCTCATTGCCCAGACACCAAAGTTATATCACAGTGTTGTGTACTTAAATTAAAAAAAAAAAAACACTACATATTTGCAAAACCATGGTTGGAAGTTCTTGCTGATACTCCTGCTGCATATTTGTTGCAATCCCATCCAGCACTTCAACCCGAACCCACGAGCAGAAGTTTTTTCCCCATTCAAACCCATCCCAATTTCAAAAAACGTTACCATATAGCATGTCCCTGGTGACCATGCCCACATTAACTCCATACCCAGTCCCTTGTGCTCATGACACAGACAATCTGTCCACTGCCCCTGGCCACAGGCTATACCTCAGTGACCAAAGGTATATCACTATTTTTTGTACCTACGTTATAACACTTTAAACAAATAAAACACAGACACATTTGTGAAACCATGTTTTGGGATCCTTAGCAATGCTCCTTGCACTAGTATGCTGCAAAGCCATCCATTAAAAAAAAAAAATCAAAATGTATGTACAAAAAATAGTCATATAACTTAGCCATATCTTGACAACATCCATCCAGACTTTGCACAAAATTTCAAGGTTGGGTCTATAATCTTTCTGCTACCTTTTCTGCAGATTCACAAAACAGCAACAAAGTTATAAGTCATATAATAATGTTGAGACCCCCCATCTAATTTTGTCCCCTCTTGACAAAGTCCCAGAAACTTTGAATAAACATTCACATTTGGGTTTAAAATGTATTTGCAAAATGTCAAACGGCACCAGATTGATGGGCCTTTCCAAAATGTTGGCACCCTCCCTCTAATTTTGCTTCCTCTTGCACCAAATTGTACAGAACCATTCATGGTCAAGTCCAACATGACATTGCAAGATTTCATGCAGTTTCATTGAGTGGCGCCAAACTTACAAGCGATTCAAAAATTGCTTTTCACCCACCCTGTAATGCAGAAATATGTATGGATGTACGCGGATATCTGGAATGTTCACGAACATCACAGGGCTGCCCCTGAACATTCACACTGTTTGTGGACTTGGTGATTTGTGATTTCATCTTTCATGCCCTGGGTGTTAGTCTTAGCAGTGAACGATGGCGGCACAAGCTATGGTTGCTCAGCTTACCATAATTGGCAAATTTCAAGGGTTTTTCGGTTTTACTTGGAACCATAACATCCCTTTAACAAAGTTGTTTCAGTGAATTTCATAAGTTTTTACCAGTGCACCCTTAATCTGCTACAGGTTATTTTTCTGGTGTTCATTACTTTGTTTAAAAGTCCAATGCTATTTTGTTTGTGCACCTTCTTCTAAGGAGTTGGTCAATTGAACTACATTTGTATATTTCACTTTAAAATATATGGTCACTTACTGTGCGTATATTGGTGGGTGCCAGATTTTGATTTTCGCTATGGGGGTAAAAATAGCTGGGCATACGTTATTCTTGAAGCTGATCATTTTGTACCCTTGTCCATGGTGCTCAAATGCAGTTAGGTCAATGTATCACAACATTCACCAAGAGACCAGCCATAAAACAATGGGCTTGTAGCACACTGCTTAACCAAAGTGTGTGATCCTTGGCAAATAATTTCATCCCACTGTGCATTGACTAAAAACATTGGTATTATTTATACATAATAAAACAAATATAGATATGTTTACAACTACAGTGGGTTTCCCATCCATGCAATAACTGGGACTACCCTAATTAGCTGCACAGTAATGAAGCTTTGTTGCTTACTACATGATCCTGCCTTACAAGACCACTTAGAGCAAAATGCCCTGAGGGGGCCAGATCTTTCCTCACTTTAAAGCTAAGAAGGGTCGTTACAGGTTACTGCATGGAAATGAGAAAGTTCACAGTCCCAAATGCTGTGTGTTTTCCAAGTTTTGAATATCTCATAACACACGTTTTCTGCATTTTTTTTAAAACCATGCTTCTGTCAGTCCTTGAAAGTTTTGCACTCAGAGACCATCTTTTTGCCTTTTGCTGAATTGCATTCTGGTATTTGTAGTCTCCCAGTCACGATGGGGGGAATAATGCCACAATTGTACCCTTTTTGCCTAACATAGTTCTATAAGGAATTATATATTTGAGTTATCTTTATAAAGCAGAGTATTGTTGAAAGCCACACATGGGGGTGAGAGGGCAAGTAAGTCATGAGTATTTGCCCACAATGTGCAAGGGAGTTTGCAATCCTGGACAAATATGGAGTTATTTTCCCCTAATTGTGGTTGCTTTTCAGGGCACAAATAAAGGAAATATGTGGGTGGACACTGTAACTTTTCTTCAAAGGTCAAATGCAACCCCTTGGGGTTTTTTGAGATTGACAAGCTTTTTCAAGTATTTGGCTACCAGGATTTTTCTCAGGTTGTCATGTTCCCAATGCATACACTTACTCACATGACCACAAGCACTTGTTTTGTATTGGGATTTTGTTTTCCAGGGAATATTTCACGACAGATTGCTGGGTTTAAAAGGTGAGCACATTTGTATGCTTTGCCAGCCTATTTATCTGAACATTTCCTCTCCCAAGTCAATTTTGTGGTGTTCACTACTTTTTGTAAAAGTCCAATGCTATTTTGTCTTGCACTATTTCTTCTAAGGAGAAGGGCAATTCAAGAACATTTGTATATTTCACTTTAAAATATATGGTCACTTACTGTGCGTATATTGGTGGGTGCCAGATTTTGATTTTCGCTATGGGGGTAAAAATAGCTGGGCATACGTTATTCTTGAAGCTGATCATTTTGTACCCTTGTCCATGCTGCTCAAATGCAGTTAGGTCAATGTATCACAACATTCACCAAGAGACCAGCCATAAAACAATGGGCTTGTAGCACACTGCTTAACCAAAGTGTGTGATCCTTGGCAAATAATTTCATCCCACTGTGCATTGACTAAAAACATTGGTATTATTTATACATAATAAAACAAATATAGATATGTTTACAACTACAGTGGGTTTCCCATCCATGCAATAACTGGGACTACCCTAATTAGCTGCACAGTAATGAAGCTTTGTTGCTTACTACATGATCCTGCCTTACAAGACCACTTAGAGCAAAATGCCCTGAGGGGGCCAGATCTTTCCTCACTTTAAAGCTAAGAAGGGTCGTTACAGGTTACTGCATGGAAATGAGAAAGTTCACAGTCCCAAATGCTGTGTGTTTTCCAAGTTTTGAATATCTCATAACACACGTTTTATGCATTTTTTTTAAAACCATGCTTCTGTCAGTCCTTGAAAGTTTTGCACTCAGAGACCATCTTTTTGCCTTTTGCTGAATTGCATTCTGGTATTTGTAGTCTCCCAGTCACGATGGGGGGAATAATGCCACAATTGTACCCTTTTTGCCTAACATAGTTCTATAAGGAATTATATATTTGAGTTATCTTTATAAAGCAGAGTATTGTTGAAAGCCACACATGGGGGTGAGAGGGCAAGTAAGTCATGAGTATTTGCCCACAATGTGCAAGGGAGTTTGCAATCCTGGACAAATATGGAGTTATTTTCCCCTAATTGTGGTTGCTTTTCAGGGCACAAATAAAGGAAATATGTGGGTGGACACTGTAACTTTTCTTCAAAGGTCAAATGCAACCCCTTGGGGTTTTTTGAGATTGACAAGCTTTTACAAGTATTTGGCTACCAGGATTTTTCTCAGGTTGTCATGTTCCCAATGCATACACTTACTCACATGACCACAAGCACTTGTTTTGTATTGGGATTTTGTTTTCCAGGGAATATTTCACGACAGATTGCTGGGTTTAAAAGGTGAGCACATTTGTATGCTTTGCCAGCCTATTTATCTGAACATTTCCTCTCCCAAGTCAATTTTGTGGTGTTCACTACTTTTTGTAAAAGTCCAATGCTATTTTGTCTTGCACTATTTCTTCTAAGGAGAAGGGCAATTCAAGAACATTTGTATATTTCACTTTAAAATATATGGTCACTTACTGTGCGTATATTGGTGGGTGCCAGATTTTGATTTTCGCTATGGGGGTAAAAATAGCTGGGCATACGTTATTCTTGAAGCTGATCATTTTGTACCCTTGTCCATGCTGCTCAAATGCAGTTAGGTCAATGTATCACAACATTCACCAAGAGACCAGCCATAAAACAATGGGCTTGTAGCACACTGCTTAACCAAAGTGTGTGATCCTTGGCAAATAATTTCATCCCACTGTGCATTGACTAAAAACATTGGTATTATTTATACATAATAAAACAAATATAGATATGTTTACAACTACAGTGGGTTTCCCATCCATGCAATAACTGGGACTACCCTAATTAGCTGCACAGTAATGAAGCTTTGTTGCTTACTACATGATCCTGCCTTACAAGACCACTTAGAGCAAAATGCCCTGAGGGGGCCAGATCTTTCCTCACTTTAAAGCTAAGAAGGGTCGTTACAGGTTACTGCATGGAAATGAGAAAGTTCACAGTCCCAAATGCTGTGTGTTTTCCAAGTTTTGAATATCTCATAACACACGTTTTCTGCATTTTTTTTAAAACCATGCTTCTGTCAGTCCTTGAAAGTTTTGCACTCAGAGACCATCTGTTTGCCTTTTGCTGAATTGCATTCTGGTATTTGTAGTCTCCCAGTCACGATGGGGGGAATAATGCCACAATTGTACCCTTTTTGCCTAACATAGTTCTATAAGGAATTATATATTTGAGTTATCTTTATAAAGCAGAGTATTGTTGAAAGCCACACATGGGGGTGAGAGGGCAAGTAAGTCATGAGTATTTGCCCACAATGTGCAAGGGAGTTTGCAATCCTGGACAAATATGGAGTTATTTTCCCCTAATTGTGGTTGCTTTTCAGGGCACAAAAAAAGGAAATATGTGGGTGGACACTGTAACTTTTCTTCAAAGGTCAAATGCAACCCCTTGGGGTTTTTTGAGATTGACAAGCTTTTTCAAGTATTTGGCTACCAGGATTTTTCTCAGGTTGTCATGTTCCCAATGCATACACTTACTCACATGACCACAAGCACTTGTTTTGTATTGGGATTTTGTTTTCCAGGGAATATTTCACGACAGATTGCTGGGTTTAAAAGGTGAGCACATTTGTATGCTTTGCCAGCCTATTTATCTGAACATTTCCTCTCCCAAGTCAATTTTGTGGTGTTCACTACTTTTTGTAAAAGTCCAATGCTATTTTGTCTTGCACTATTTCTTCTAAGGAGAAGGGCAATTCAAGAACATTTGTATATTTCACTTTAAAATATATGGTCACTTACTGTGCGTATATTGGTGGGTGCCAGATTTTGATTTTCGCTATGGGGGTAAAAATAGCTGGGCATACGTTATTCTTGAAGCTGATCATTTTGTACCCTTGTCCATGCTGCTCAAATGCAGTTAGGTCAATGTATCACAACATTCACCAAGAGACCAGCCATAAAACAATGGGCTTGTAGCACACTGCTTAACCAAAGTGTGTGATCCTTGGCAAATAATTTCATCCCACTGTGCATTGACTAAAAACATTGGTATTATTTATACATAATAAAACAAATATAGATATGTTTACAACTACAGTGGGTTTCCCATCCATGCAATAACTGGGACTACCCTAATTAGCTGCACAGTAATGAAGCTTTGTTGCTTACTACATGATCCTGCCTTACAAGACCACTTAGAGCAAAATGCCCTGAGGGGGCCAGATCTTTCCTCACTTTAAAGCTAAGAAGGGTCGTTACAGGTTAATGCATGGAAATGAGAAAGTTCACAGTCCCAAATGCTGTGTGTTTTCCAAGTTTTGAATATCTCATAACACACGTTTTCTGCATTTTTTTTAAAACCATGCTTCTGTCAGTCCTTGAAAGTTTTGCACTCAGAGACCATCTTTTTGCCTTTTGCTGAATTGCATTCTGGTATTTGTAGTCTCCCAGTCACGATGGGGGGAATAATGCCACAATTGTACCCTTTTTGCCTAACATAGTTCTATAAGGAATTATATATTTGAGTTATCTTTATAAAGCAGAGTATTGTTGAAAGCCACACATGGGGGTGAGAGGGCAAGTAAGTCATGAGTATTTGCCCACAATGTGCAAGGGAGTTTGCAATCCTGGACAAATATGGAGTTATTTTCCCCTAATTGTGGTTGCTTTTCAGGGCACAAATAAAGGAAATATGTGGGTGGACACTGTAACTTTTCTTCAAAGGTCAAATGCAACCCCTTGGGGTTTTTTGAGATTGACAAGCTTTTTCAAGTATTTGGCTACCAGGATTTTTCTCAGGTTGTCATGTTCCCAATGCATACACTTACTCACATGACCACAAGCACTTGTTTTGTATTGGGATTTTGTTTTCCAGGGAATATTTCACGACAGATTGCTGGGTTTAAAAGGTGAGCACATTTGTATGCTTTGCCAGCCTATTTATCTGAACATTTCCTCTCCCAAGTCAATTTTGTGGTGTTCACTACTTTTTGTAAAAGTCCAATGCTATTTTGTCTTGCACTATTTCTTCTAAGGAGAAGGGCAATTCAAGAACATTTGCATATTTCACTTTAAAATATATGGTCACTTACTGTGCGTATATTGGTGGGTGCCAGATTTTGATTTTCGCTATGGGGGTAAAAATAGCTGGGCATACGTTATTCTTGAAGCTGATCATTTTGTACCCTTGTCCATGCTGCTCAAATGCAGTTAGGTCAAAGTATCACAACATTCACCAAGAGACCAGCCATAAAACAATGGGCTTGTAGCACACTGCTTAACCAAAGTGTGTGATCCTTGGCAAATAATTTCATCCCACTGTGCATTGACTAAAAACATTGGTATTATTTATACATAATAAAACAAATATAGATATGTTTACAACTACAGTGGGTTTCCCATCCATGCAATAACTGGGACTACCCTAATTAGCTGCACAGTAATGAAGCTATGTTGCTTACTACATGATCCTGCCTTACAAGACCACTTAGAGCAAAATGCCCTGAGGGGGCCAGATCTTTCCTCACTTTAAAGCTAAGAAGGGTCGTTACAGGTTAATGCATGGAAATGAGAAAGTTCACAGTCCCAAATGCTGTGTGTTTTCCAAGTTTTGAATATCTCATAACACACGTTTTCTGCATTTTTTTTAAAACCATGCTTCTGTCAGTCCTTGAAAGTTTTGCACTCAGAGACCATCTTTTTGCCTTTTGCTGAATTGCATTCTGGTATTTGTAGTCTCCCAGTCACGATGGGGGGAATAATGCCACAATTGTACCCTTTTTGCCTAACATAGTTCTATAAGGAATTATATATTTGAGTTATCTTTATAAAGCAGAGTATTGTTGAAAGCCACACATGGGGGTGAGAGGGCAAGTAAGTCATGAGTATTTGCCCACAATGTGCAAGGGAGTTTGCAATCCTGGACAAATATGGAGTTATTTTCCCCTAATTGTGGTTGCTTTTCAGGGCACAAATAAAGGAAATATGTGGGTGGACACTGTAACTTTTCTTCAAAGGTCAAATGCAACCCCTTGGGGTTTTTTGAGATTGACAAGCTTTTTCAAGTATTTGGCTACCAGGATTTTTCTCAGGTTGTCATGTTCCCAATGCATACACTTACTCACATGACCACAAGCACTTGTTTTGGATTGGGATTTTGTTTTCCAGGGAATATTTCACGACAGATTGCTGGGTTTAAAAGGTGATCACATTTGTATGCTTTGCCAGCCTATTTATCTGAACATTTCCTCTCCCAAGTCAATTTTGTGGTGTTCACTACTTTTTGTAAAAGTCCAATGCTATTTTGTCTTGCACTATTTCTTCTAAGGAGAAGGGCAATTCAAGAACATTTGTATATTTCACTTTAAAATATATGGTCACTTACTGTGCGTATATTGGTGGGTGCCAGATTTTGATTTTCGCTATGGGGGTAAAAATAGCTGGGCATACGTTATTCTTGAAGCTGATCATTTTGTACCCTTGTCCATGCTGCTCAAATGCAGTTAGGTCAATGTATCACAACATTCACCAAGAGACCAGCCATAAAACAATGGGCTTGTAGCACACTGCTTAACCAAAGTGTGTGATCCTTGGCAAATAATTTCATCCCACTGTGCATTGACTAAAAACATTTGTATTATTTATACATAATAAAACAAATATAGATATGTTTACAACTACAGTGGGTTTCCCATCCATGCAATAACTGGGACTACCCTAATTAGCTGCACAGTAATGAAGAGCCAGCCCCCTCAAGCTGTGTTGCTTACTAAATGATCCTGCCTTACAAGACCACTTAGAGCAAAATGCCCTGATGGGGCCAGATCTTTCCTCACTTTAAAGCTAAGAAGGGTCGTTACAGGTTACTGCATGGAAATGAGCAAGTTCACAGTCCCAAATGCTGTGTGTTTTCCAAGTTTTGAATATCCCATAACACACGTTTTCTGCATTTTTTTTAAAACCATGCTTCTGTCAGTCCTTGAAAGTTTTGCACTCAGAGACCATCTTTTTGCCTTTTGCTGAATTGCATTCTGGTATTTGTAGTCTCCCAGTCACGATGGGGGGAATAATGCCACAATTGTACCCTTTTGCCTAACATAGTTCTATAAGGAATTATATATTTGAGTTATCTTTATAAAGCAGAGTATTGTTAAAAGCCACACATGGGGGTGAGAGGGCAAGTAAGTCATGAGTATTTGCTTACAATGTGCAAGGGAGTTTGCAATCCTGGACAAATATGTAGTTATTTTCCCCTAATTGTGGTTGCTTTTCAGGGCACAAATAAAGGAAATATATGGGTGGACACTGTAACTTTTCTTCAAAGGGCAAATGCAACCCCTTGGGGTTTTTTGAGATTGACAAGCTTTTTCAAGTATTTGGCCACCAGGATTTTTCTCAGGTTGTCATGTTCCCAATGCATACACTTACTCACATGACCACAAGCATTTGTTTTGCATTGGGATTTTGTTTTCCAGGGAATATTTCATGACAGATTGCTGGGTTTAAAAGGTGAGCACATTTGTATGCTTTGCCAGCCTATTTATCTGAACATTTCCTCTCCCAAGTCAATTTTCTGGTGTTCACTACTTTTTGTAAAAGTCCAATGCTATTTTGTCTTGCACTATTTCTTCTAAGGAGAAGGGCAATTCAAGAACATTTGTATATTTCACTTTAAAATATATGATCACTTACTGTGCATATATTCATGGGTGCCAGCTTTTGATTTTTGATATGGGTGCAGAAAGTACCTGCGAATTGTTATTCTTGCAGCCAGTCATTCTTTTTCTGTTTCTCTGCTGCTTAAATGTGGTTAGTTGGGGTTGTGCAATGTATCTCAACAGTCACCAAGACGCCGGCCATAAAACAAGGGGTTTGGAATTATGGAAAACTCACCTTTGCTACCCTTCCCACTCCCCAGATGGCCTCCTTCTCTGCCCTCTCCCTTCCCCCCCACAACACAAACTGTTTCTGTGACGCAGTTTGCTTTGAGATGTAGGCTATTCGCAGCTATAGCCGAGGCTACAGAAAGCTTTTTGTTGCAAACTCAGTCCCTAGGTCCCTTCCAACTTCCAATTATCACTTGGTGACCTCTAGCCACCCCTGCCTCTAGCCTGATGGCATTTGTTTGTTTTTTACCTGCAAGTTGATTTCAGGTCCTTGCTGCTGCTCGTCACGCAGGTCTGTTGTAATCCAGCCCACCACTTCAGGTTGTAACCGCAAGCAGAATATTTGTTACCATTCAAACCTACCGCTTCAGGTGTACCGCATGCCCAAATAAGCACATTTCAGTACACGTTTCTCCTTGCTAACAGCCAGGCCCATTGCCCAGACACCAAAGTTATATCACAGTGTTGTGTACTTAAATAAAAAAAAATAAAAAAAATAGTCATATAGCTTAGCCATATCTTGACAACTAATTTCTCCTTGCTAACAGCCAGGCTCATTGCCCAGACACCAAAGTTATATCACAGTGTTGTGTACTTAAATTAAAAAAAAAAAAAAAACACAGTACATATTTGCAAAACCATGCTTGGAAGTTCTTGCTGATCCTCCTGCTGCATATTTGTTGCAATCCCATCCAGCACTTCAACCCGAACCCACGAGCAGAAGTTTTTTCCCCATTCAAACCCATCCCAATTTCAAAAAACGTTACCATATAGCATGTCCCTGGTGACCATGCCCACATTAACTCCCTACCCAGTCCCTTGTGCTCATGACACAGACAATCTGTCCACTGCCCCTGGCCACAGGCTATACCTCAGTGACCAAAGGTATATCACTATTTTTTGTACCTACGTTATAACACTTTAAACAAATAAAACACAGACACATTTGTGAAACCATGTTTTGGGATCCTTAGCAATGCTCCTTGCACTAGTTTGCTGCAAAGCCATCCATTAAAAAAAAAAAATCAAAATGTATGTCCAAAAAACAGTCATATAACTTAGCCATATCTTGACAACATCCATTCAGACTTTGCACAAAATTTCAAGGTTGGGTCTATAATCTTTCTGCTACCTTTTCTGCAGATTCACAAAACAGCAACAAAGTTATAAGTCATATAATAATGTTGAGACCCCCCATCTAATTTTGTCCCCTCTTGACAAAGTCTCAGAAACTTTGAATAAACATTCACATTTGGGTTTAAAATGTATTTGCAAAACGTCAAACGGCACCAGATTGATGAGCCTTTCCAAAATGTTGGGACCCTCCCTCTAATTTTGCTTCCTCTTGCACCAAATTGTACAGAACCATTCATGGTCAAGTCCAACATGACATTGCAAGATTTCATGCAGTTTCATTGAGTGGCGCCAAACTTACAAGCGATTCAAAAATTGCTTTTCACCCACCCTTTAATGCAGAAATATATATGGATGTACCCGGATATCTGGAATGTTCACGAACATCACAGGGCTGCCCCTGAACATTCACATTGTTTGAGGACTTTGTGATTTGTGATTTCATCTTTCATGTCCTGGGTGTTAGTCTTAGCAGTGAACGATGGCGGCACAAGTTATGGTTGCTCAGCTTACCATAATTGGCAAATTTCAAGGGTTTTTCAGTTTTATTTGGAACCATAAAATCCCTTTAACAAAGTTGTTTCAGTGAATTTCATAAGTTTTTACCAGCGCACCCTTAATCTGCTACAGGTTATTTTTCTGGTGTTCATTACTTTGTTTAAAAGTCCAATGCTATTTTGTTTGCACACCTTCTTCTAAGGAGTTGGTCAATTGAACTACATTTGTATATTTCACTTTAAAATATATGGTCACTTACTGTGCGTATATTGGTGGGTGCCAGATTTTGATTTTCGCTATGGGGGTAAAAATAGCTGGGCATACGTTATTCTTGAAGCTGATCATTTTGTACCCTTGTCCATGCTGCTCAAATGCAGTTAGGTGGGGAGGTGCGATGTATCACAACATTCACCAAGAGACCAGCCATAAAACAATGGGCTTGTAGCACACTGCTTAACCAAAGTGTGTGATCCTTGGCAAATAATTTCATCCCACTGTGCATTGACTAAAAACATTGGTATTATTTATACATAATAAAACAAATATAGATATGTTTACAACTACAGTGGGTTTCCCATCCATGCAATAACTGGGACTACCCTAAATAGCTGCACAGTGATGAAGAGCCAGCCCCCTCAAGCTATGTTGCTTACTAAATGATCCTGCCTTACAAGACCACTTAGAGCAGAATGCCCTGAGGGGGCCAGATCTTTCCTCACTTTAAAGCTAAGAAGGGTCGTTACAGGTTAATGCATGGAAATGAGAAAGTTCACAGTCCCAAATGCTGTGTGTTTTCCAAGTTTTGAATATCTCATAACACACGTTTTCTGCATTTTTTTTAAAACCATGCTTCTGTCAGTCCTTGAAAGTTTTGCACTCAGAGACCATCTTTTTGCCTTTTGCTGAATTGCATTCTGGTATTTGTAGTCTCCCAGTCACGATGGGGGGAATAATGCCACAATTGTACCCTTTTTGCCTAACATAGTTCTATAAGGAATTATATATTTGAGTTATCTTTATAAAGCAGAGTATTGTTGAAAGCCACACATGGGGGTGAGAGGGCAAGTAAGTCATGAGTATTTGCCCACAATGTGCAAGGGAGTTTGCAATCCTGGACAAATATGGAGTTATTTTCCCCTAATTGTGGTTGCTTTTCAGGGCACAAATAAAGGAAATATATGGGTGGACACTGTAACTTTTCTTCAAAGGGCAAATGCAACCCCTTGGGGTTTTTTGAGATTGACAAGCTTTTTCAAGTATTTGGCTACCAGGATTTTTCTCAGGTTGTCATGTTCCCAATGCATACACTTACTCACATGACCACAAGCACTTGTTTTGTATTGGGATTTCGTTTTCCAGGGAATATTTCACGACAGATTGCTGGGTTTAAAAGGTGAGCACATTTGTATGCTTTGCCAGCCTATTTATCTGAACATTTCCTCTCCCAAGTCAATTTTGTGATGTTCACTACTTTTTGTAAAAGTCCAATGCTATTTTGTCTTGCACTATTTCTTCTAAGGAGAAGGGCAATTCAAGAACATTTGTATATTTCACTTTAAAATATATGATCACTTACACTGCATATATTCATGGGTGCCAGCTTTTGATTTTTGATATGGGTGCAGAAAGTACCTGCGAATTGTTATTCTTGCAGCCAGTCATTCTTTTTCTGTTTCTCTGCTGCTTAATGTGGTTTTTACCAGCGCACCCTTAATCTGCTACAGGTTCCTTATGTTATACTCATCCCCATTGTAGCCGCTGCGAAGTCTGCAAACTTTGCCGTAGTTCCAGACATCAGGTAACATTCATACAGCCCAGAAGCAGAAGGGAGAACAAAAAATGTTGTACCCATCAACCAACAAACAGATATACATAAAACAGAATTACTTATATTTACTACATGGAAATATGCCTTTTTGTACAAATGATTACTTCAAAAGGTACAAAGTATGTTTTCATTTAGCACACAACATAATGGAATGCACCAATCAGAAACTGTCTCCGTACACCTCATATTATCACCTTAGTAAAACTCTGCATACACATTCACAAACACCAGGTGCTTGTTGGAAACGTGTCACTAAATAGTATTTGCGTGTATTTATTTCTCTATTATTACCATTCATTATTTAAGCATTTCATAGAAGAAAAAAGCTAAATGTTTTTGTTCTCACAGAAATGACAAAAACACTTCAGTGGTTAAAGGAGAACTTTCCAAAAGAATAAATGAGTGACAATAACATCTCTAATGGTATTCAATACATATTTTAATACATATAAATAATTTTGTTTGTAGAAACCTCATTTAAAAAAAGTATTATTGTTTTATAGTACATAGTTTTCATGAAGCAACACCTGAATTTAACTATGCACACTCTGAAGAATCAAAAAGAAAATCCCCATCCCCAACTGTACATAATGAGATCATGATGTTGTCTGAAAAATTGGTACAAATTAGCGATGACTTTACAGAACATTTAAATTACGTCAAATTACGTCAAAAATCATGTGATTGAAAATGTTCAATATCACTGTCCTTCCTACATCTGTCGACTTTTTCTCCACAAATCATCCCCATCACATTCCCAAAATTGAAATGAAAGACACTTCAATGAAACCTCACTCTCTTCCTCCACTGATCATTATTGTGCAGAAATTCCTAATTCTCCCCTTTATGTTTTCCATTTCAATACCCCATCTCTTTCCTAAATACATGTTTCTTTTATGCTCTAAATATCTGTGTATACTGCTCTGTTCTTTGTTCTCTTTTTGAAAATCCCAATTATATGAGTCAGCAGACACTAGGACTGCCCGGAGTATCTGCACACAAAGTGGAGGCGCACTGTCCACACATGTCCGTTTTCGCATGATGCACATTTTAATTTGTTTGTGATAGGCACAGCTGTTCTACGGACATCGACGCACATGCGCCCTTTGATTCTTTCCCGATGGGTGTCTGCAGATGGCTGCCATGCCCGCAAACGTCATCATGTGAATGCACCTGTGCGGCTTGACAGCCTGTCCGTGAACAGCGTCCGTGGCTGTGGACAGTTTAAAAGTGCTTTTTCAGCTGATCGATTGTGTTTCAAGGAAAAATGTTACCCTTCCACAGCTCCGAGACCCATTCTTCATGGATCTGCAAAATTTGTATAACTGATCAAGGTCTACGTTTGACACCTCGACACCTATCAGTTGCATTGCTTTTCTTTTAATTAAATTAAATGAGTTACATTAAATCGAAGAACATTTAGCTTTGAACCCTGGTCTGCTAGAGTTCAAGACCCAGCATTTAACCACTAGGCTACAATGGCTTGGTGCTTCAGAGGGCATTAATTTCATACTTAGCCTATAATTTAATATGTTCAATCATAAAAGGCTATTTATGAAACTTGTGAGAATCCAAACACTAATATTATTATAGCATCATGGCTAAGAGCTGTGTCTCCTACTCCTACAGGCCGGGTTCTCTGATGGCATCTTTACGCATTAATGTGTTTTTTTTTTTTATTTAATTTAATTTGTTTCTGTTTTATAATGTTGCCCAGAGATGCTGCAGTCCTCTTTTTGAATATATATGCAGCGAAAGGGGGAATGTGTGGTGTGAGGATGTGCATGTCATCTGAGAGGGTGTGGATGCAATGTGTGTGTGTGTTTGATGTGAGCTTGTGTGTGTGTGTGTACATGGTGTGAAGGAGTGTGTGAGGGATTGTGTGGGCAGTGCACATTTGCTCCATTAAGGCAAGTGTTAGTCTGTACACAAGCGTGTGCACCTGTGTGTGTATGTGAGAACTGTGACACATTGAGTGTGAGTTTTCAGTGTCATTTTGTGTGTGTGTGTGTGTGTGTATGTACATGTATACATGTAATTCGGAAGATGTTCATCGAGTTCTTGTTTTTTTGTTGCATTTTGTGCCTCATAGTTTTGATGTGTTCATCAAGTGTTCTCTTCTACAAGTCCAAACATGCAAAGTGAAAAGGAAATCTTAATGATCTTTTTCCAAATAACAAGGGACATGTGGCATATAACAATATATGCAAGATACGCAACTTAGCTATATTCATGATTTCTCCTGCACCAGTATTTTTTTGGGTTCAATGGCAGTAGGAGATCTGTAAGTTGTTGAAGGATCAGGTACGTAGCGTAGAATCAGAAGAGGGGAAAACAAAGTAAAATATGTTTTTTTCAGCTGGCGAAAGTGAGAAGAAGGGGCTTCAGAGGAGTGGTGTCTACTTGCTCCATCCGTTTTCAAAGTCTAAATGTAGCGCAATATATTAAGGGAATAATGGGACTGTGTGGCAAGCCTCTCCCTTGAGCTGCATAGAAAGACTTTCTTGCACTAGCAATGGAAGACGGGCAACTATTATTAACCCATTGATGGTGCAGCTCAAAAGACCTTCTTAGATTCATGCAGTGATTGGGTGAATGGTGCAATGAAGGAGGCCACACGGATCAAAGGCATCCCTGTTAAGACTACATAGTCCAGAACACACAGCGTTTAACAAATTGTCAGGGTAATTCATAGAATTTCGCACAAAAGTGGCGCACGCGGCTGACACATAGTGTGCGCGTGTGAATTTCTGCGCCAGCCGCGTGCGCTAAAATCGATTTCCGCACACAGCGTATTCATGGATTTTAGCCTCCAAAACCAGCCGTGGCGCAGAGTGGTGCAGTGACCCTGCAGCAGCATCTATTATGCCCCCAAGAACGCCCTCGCACAAGGAAAAGCCATCAAAATCCCCAATCCAGCGCAAAGGGCTGCGCTAACCCTGGACCAGTTTACAGGACTGCCATACAGCAAACGACAATCGAGGAACGTGTATTACTGGGGTTCGCGTGAAGTTTCACACGCGATTGGAGCAGGGTACGTGTATTACGGGGTTCGTGGGAACTTTCACACGCGAAAGGGCCTGTGCGAGAGGGGTACGTGTATTACGGGGGTGCGCGGGAAGTTTCACACGCGATTGGCCTGGGTACGTGTATTTCAGGGGTGCGAGGGAAGTATCACATGCGATTGGCCTGGGTCCGTGTATTTCAGGGGTTCGTGGGAAGTATTACACGTGATTGGCCTGGGTACATGTATTTCAGGGGTGCGAGGGAAGTATCACACACGATTGGCTTGGGTACGTGTATTTCAGGGATGGGCGGGAAGTTTCACACGCAAAAGAGCCTGTGCGAGTGGGGTACGTGTATTACGGGGTTCGCAGGAACTTTCACACGCGAAAGGGCCTGTGCGAGTGGGGTACATGTATTACGGGGGTGCGCGGGAAGTATCACACGCAATTGGCCTGGGTACGTGTATTTCAGGGGTGCGAGGGAAGTATCACATGCGATTGGCCTGGGTACGTGTATTGCAGGTGTGCGTGGGATGTTTCACACGCGAAAGGGCCTGTGCGAGTGGGGTACGTGTATTACGGGGGTGCGTGGGAAGTATCACACGCGATTGGCCTGGGTACGTGTATTTCAGGGGTGCGCGGGAAGTATTACATGCGATTAGCCTGGGTACGTGTATTTCAGGGGTGCGAGGGAAGTATCACACGTGATTGGCCTGGGCACGTGTATTTCAGGGGTACGCAGGAAGTATTACACGCGATTGGCCTGGGTACGTGTATTTCAGGGGTGCGATGGAAGTATCACACATGATTGGCCTGGTTCCGTGTATTTCAGGGGTGTGTGGGAAGTTTCACACGCAAAAGGGCCTGTGCGAGTGGTGTACGTGTATTACAGGGGTGCGTGGGAAGATTCACACGCAATTGGCCTGTGTACGTGTATTTCAGGGGTGCGCAGGGAGACCTACACGTGAATTGGCAGTGTGGGTCCTCCCAGATGTCCCCTCTACCCCCTCCACGGCCCCTTCAGGCAGCCCACACTCCCAGCACCCCGCAGCAGTGAGGGGCACCTGCCAGCAGGCCCCCACACATGTCCCCCTGCACCCCCACCCCGCAGCAGTCAGGGGCACCTGCCAGCAGGCCCCCACTCATGTCCCACTCATGTCCCCCTGCACCCCCCACCCCCAGCAGTGAGGGGCACCTGCCAGCAGGCCCTCCCACATGTCCCCCTGCACCTCCACCCCCCAGCAGTCAGAGGCACGTGCCAGCAGGCCCCCACACATGTCCCCCTGCACCCCAACCCCCCAGCAGTCAGGGGCACCTGCCAGCAGGCCCTCACTCATGTCCCACTCATGTCCCCCTGCACCCCCCGCCCCCAGCAGTGAAGGGCACCTGCCAGCAGGCCCTCACACATGTCCCCCTGCACCCCCACCCCCCAGCAGTCAGGGACACATGCCAGCAGGCCCCCACACATGTCCCCCTGCACCCCCACCCCCCAGCAGTCAGGGGCACCTGCCAGCAGGCCCCCACTCATGTCCCACACATGTCCCCCTGCACCACCACCCCCCAGCAGTCAGGGGCACCTGCCAGCAGGCCCCCACTCATGTCCCCCAGCCCTCCCACCCCCCATCATTGACAGGCACCTGCCAGCAGGCCCCGACACATGTCCCCTAGCACCCCCACCCCCCAGCAGTGCAGGGCACCTGCCAGCAGGCCCCCACACATGTCCCACAGCACCCCTACCCCCCAGCAGTGAGGAGCACCTGCCAGCAGGGCCCCACTCATGTCCCACTCATGTCCCCCTGCACTCCCACCCCCCAGCAGTGAGGGGCACCTGCCAGCAGGCCCCCACATATGTCCCCCTGCACCCCCACCCCGCAGCAGTCAGGGGCACCTGCCAGCAGGCCCCCACTCATGTTCCCCAGCACCCATACCTTCCAGCAGTGAGGGGCACCTGCCAGCAGGCCCCCACTCATGTCCCCCAGCACCCCCACCCCCCAACAGTGAGGGGCATCTGCCAGCAGGCCCCCACTCATGTCCCACTCATGTCTCTCTGCACCCCCACCCCCCAGCAGTCAGGGGCAGCTGCCAGCAGGCCCCCACACATGTCCCCCCGACAGGTCATCACACTGCAGACCCATGCCCCTCATGGCCACCCAAATCCCACCCCAGTCCAAACACCCCACATTGAATTCCCAAAGTCATGATAGAAAATACATAACCAGCATGGCCATGAATCAATGTCCCTCAGACGCACGCAATGGTGACACGTGACTGTGAAAAGATCAACATTGTGACATGCACAAAACAAATGATATAAGACCACATCAGTAAAGTATATAATAAATGTGTATTCAATAATTAACCAAATGAATAAAACAAAATCACACAATAATGAAAATAATGACGAAAAAGCTGCATGTCCAAAATATTAAAAAATAATGTGTGAAAGCAGAATCCAAATCAATCCAAAAGCAAATGGGTCCAAAGAGTCTGTCCGTCCAACCAAATCCAAAGTGTAAAAATAAGACACATCCATTGATCCATGGTAAAAAAGAAACTCAAATGAAGTGAAATCCAGTGTTGAACTATATACAAAGTACAAATCCAAGGTCCATGAGCCCAACCATTGAAAGGAAACCTACAAAAACCCTACCTAATGGACAACTATATACAAAAAGGTGGGGCATTGTCCAAGCGCCCCAAATGAAATGAAAACCAAAAGGAAACCTAACACTAATTAACTATATACAATGGCAGCGGGCTAGTCCGACGGCTCACTTCCTGATTTCCCGGGCCAGGGCATCATCGAACTCCTGCTCGATGTCCCGGAAGCGGTCCTCTTCCAAGGCCCCGAGGGTTCGCATGGACGATGACATCCAGACCTCCAGATCCCTGCGAATTGCCTCGAGGCACTCGGCCCGCCTCAGAGCCCTTTGCATGGAGTTCTCCGCCCTGACCATCGTGAGCCGTGCCTCTTCTGCCCGCTGCGCATCTATAGCATGGCCTAACTGCTGCCACACGGAAGACAATTCCTGTCCTGGGTCCTCCTGCCCTCCGGCCGATGCCTGCCTCTCTGATGTCGAAGGCCCCGAGCCATCATGGCTCCCACATTGTTGCTGCTGCTGCTGTGCCTGTGCCCGTGCCCTGGCTTCTGCTGCCTGCACATCCTCCTCCGGCTGGGGTGCAGTTGTTGAGGTGGCCACCCCTGCTGGACGTCCGACTCCCGACTGTGGCAGGGATGTGTCCTCCACCAGCCTGGCCACACGGTCAGAGGCAGCTCCACAGGGTACCCAGGTGATACATGGGTGGGAAGATGGCACGGAGGATGACTGGCGCATAGGGGGTTCAGGTGAGGAGGAGGTCAAAGCAAGGTTCAGCAAATGGAGGAATCCGGCCTGGGTGACCTGTCCCAGTAGGCTGACGTGGTCAACGAGCCATTCGAGATGACGTGCAGTCTCCCCATGAAAAGACTGCAGGTCAACTTGCATGTCCCGTTGACGCAATGCCACCCCACCCAGGACAGGCTCAACCCATTCCCGGATAGCCACGTCCGCAGGGAGAGGAAGGCCAGTTGTTGTAAGTGGATCCCCTCCCTGAAAACGGGTCTGGACGTAGGCATCCCTGCTGGTGCGGGATGATGCAGTCCCAGGATCGGGGACATGATTACACACAAGCACCTCCGCAGCGGCCTGTACTGCCTCCTGTCCCTGCCCCTGCACTGCACCACTGGCTGCCCCTTCTGCTGCCGAGGAGTCCAACTCCAACCTCCGCCTCTTGGACCTACCCTCGGCAGCTGCAGCCTGGGACGCGGCACCGGACTCCTCACTTCCTGACGAGATCACAACCTAGGAGGGGAGCCGGGCCTTGCATCTCCGGCTGGTGGTGTGATCCCCGCTGCTGTGCTCCACAGCACCTTCTCCACCCTCTTCATCAGTTGACGCTGCAGACAGGGAGGGTTAGGAGACAGGCATCAGGACACTGATACAGACATGCCAGTTGCACATGAGTGGCAGTGTCAAACTTCAGACATGGCATCACAATCCCCAACACACATGGCATGTCAACTCACACACATGAGCAATTCCACAGCCATATGGCAACAGCCAGCACCATCCATACACATACAACAGCATGAGTTGCCAAAGGTGAGCCAGACATCACATGATACACAGGGAGTGCACTAGACATGCACACACGCCACCACACTTACATGCATGTGTACACCTCCACCAACTGTCGCAGTGATGAGATCGGCATCCATGTCACATCTGGCAATCAGTCTTCTACATATCAGTGTCCCAAGCATCCATGTTGCATCACTGTTGCACCCTTGTGAAATACACACACATGCACATATACACGGTGCAGATACATGCAGCTGGAACCGACATCCATGTGTGACACCACAACCATGCCAACTTACATACACAGTCATTCAAACATGTGTGCTCACACATCTGCATTTGGCATGCAAGCTTACACACACATGCACCATCCATGTGTCTCACACATGAGAGGACTTGCATGTGTTAGCATCACGGCCCTGTACATACACTTCCGTACATGGCCCTACAAAACCACATGTGCAACCTGCACACTACTGGCACACCACCACACGCACAGCTTACAATCAGTATGCATGTACACTTACCGCTCGACTCCAGACGGGTCTGCCTCTCAAGGACCTGGACGTGGAGCGCTGGGGATATGCATTCCAGGACCCTCATTTGATGTTCTGACAGGTGGCCCCGGTGCGCATTAGCATCCGCTGCCTTCAAGAGGCGCCGGGCCTTGTTGAGGGTCCTGGACCTGAAGTCCTCCCAGCGCTTCTTGACATGTTTGAATTTGCAGACTGCCACCCCCTCCACGTTGATGGCAGTCATGATGTCCATCCAGATCCTGGTCCGTCCTTCCTTGTCTGCACGCGAACTTCCGAAGAGGGCATCATACTGCCCCAGGACTTGCTCCACCAGGACACCAACTTCGGTGGCAGTGAAGCTGTTGGTGCTCTGCCTCCCTGGCTGGGGGTTGCCAGTGGTCTCAGATGGTGGTGTGCCCAACATGGCAACCCCAGAGGCAGGTGTGGGTGGGCAACTGGGTCCTGGGGCTGGGCTGTGGAGCGATGATATCCCAGTCGGGAGTCTTCCGTTCCAGCAGGGGTGGTCACAGCAACTGCACCCCTGGCTGATGTGCAGGCAGCAAATAGCAGGGCACGTGGGCAGCAGGCAGGCAGCAGCAGATGGCAGGTGGGAGCGTGCTCGGGGCTCTTGGGGGCAGGAAAATGGCCTTCAGGGCAGGAGCGTGGTCTTCCGTGTGTATGTATGTCTTGCATGTCAGCATGTAATTCGAGGAAAGGCCCTTAGTGTGTGAGCGCGTCAGCGATTTCATTGGACCAAAGGGCCTTCGCACGTAAGCGCTTCAGTGACGTGACACGCGCGGGCATGCGCGGGCGTTTCCCCGTGACATGGGCATAGTGGATTAGCACGCGCGTGAAAAAAATGCACATCCCCGTGTGAATGCGTGTAATCCGAGGAAAGGGACTACGAGCGTAAGTGACGTGACATGCGCGGGCGTTTCCCTCAGCATGGGTTAAAGGTAAGCGGGGCCAGCAGTTCGCTGTACGTGCCTTTCGTGGAGACCGACGTGTGTTGCTGCTCCGTGTTGTTTCGCGCGCCATCACAACTTCACAGCTCACAAGGAGTTATCTCTTCTTTTGGCGGGGGTTTTGGCTACGCATGTTTTTCTGCATCGCGCTAGTCAGACGGTGAGTCGTGCACGCTATTTTTCCCACTGCAGGTGCCCCTGTGTATTGCACCGTTTTTCATGTCATAGTAGCATGCATGTCCCACGCGTACACGTTTTTCGTGCTACTGGGTGCCACCGCGTACTGCGGGAGGTTGATTCCACGCACGTAGGCTGCAGGGTTGCGTGCACAGTTTTCCAGCAGTTTTGGGGTGCCTGAGCGTTGCGTGACCCGTCACTACATCACCGGGGTCACATACAGCCTTGTAGGTGCAGGGGGGCTGTTACCATCTTGCTTCCCACCCCCTTTGCCCCCATTGCCCAGGTCTATTGTGGTGTACACCTGCCATTGCCACTACTCCATCTGTGCCGGAACTACTACATCTGTGCCATGGTTGGGAGGACACCAAAGGTGAGGGGCACCTCAGCTAGCATCCTCCTCGTGGCGGGTGTGGTCAGGGAGTAGGGGGACTCCAGGGTGTCCAGGGCAGCCGCATAGGGGGAAGAGGCAGGGGTGCGCCACTTGAGCACGATGTCGTGCCATGTGTCGGTGTAGTCATGCCACCACCCCCTGTGGTTACGGGAGATGCAGCTTCTGCATCTGGCACTGGCGCCCGTGTGACCCGGCAGTCCGTTCCATCGACTGCCACGGGCCCAAGGGTAGTGGTAGCTGCAGGTGCAGCAGTGGACACCGCCACCCAGGCTCAGGGTCTGCCAGCGCAGCCTGCGTTGGCACTTGAGGAGCCCTTGGAATATTTCCAACAGGCCAGGAGGGAAACCGTAGGGGCATGCAGGGCTGCCCTAACCAAGACACATGTCCCTGGGGCAGTTATGTCATCTGCTGCCCCAAACAGCCGGGTGTTGGCAAGTGCAGGGTCAGATGCACCCAACAACACCCCGGTTGTGAGTCTTCCAACCAGGAAAGTTGCGGTCAATGACCCTGCCACAGCGGATGTTGCTGCACAGGGTCCATTAGAGGACACCCAGCTGCCACTGACAGAAGTCAGGCCTTTGGTCGCCCCTCCACCTGCCACTCCCTTGTCTCAATCCACCAAACCCACTGGCCATACTGGTCAGGGCGGCATTAGCCAGCCAGGGTCTGAGCCACAATCCAAGAAGAGGAAGGTTGCACCTGCAGCACAGGCTGGGACCTCACACACAGCCACAACCTCCTGCACGTCGAGGAAGAAGCCTTTCTGCAACGAGGAACTGGACTTCCTCGTGGGCTACGTGCGGGGCCACAGCCATGACATGCTAGTGGGTGCCAATAGTCAGACTACAGCTGCCCAACGTGATACCCACTGGAGGTATGTTGCGGAACATGTCAGTGCATTCGGCCATGAGGTGCGCACGGCGCAAGAGTGCAAAAATCATTGGAATGACATCAAACGCAGCGCTAAGGCTAAGCGTGCCTCAAATTACAACTTGACTCTGTGACTGGCGGTGGGCCTGCACCAGGGGAGGAAGTCCTCACTCCGCATGAGTCACTCGTTGTGGAGTTCATACGATCTGAATCGGTCGAAGGAGTGGGAGAGATGCCAGATTTTGATGCCGAGTCCAGTGAGTGTTGATGCGTGTTTGTTGAGGACCTGTGTGTTTTACTTGTGCGATGTGTTATGCATGATTGCCACTACATGTGACGTGTACATGTTTCGGATGTACAAGTAATGCATGCTTCCATGATGCATGTCTGCTCTGCTGGATGGTGGACATGTGGAGCAGACGGGGACTGTCCGCATCAACACTATTGCACCCTACTCACATGCTGGTTACCAGTATGCCCCTCCGGTCAATGTTCCAGCTCACTGGCCCTTCTGCATGTGCGTGGGGTGACCTTCCTCTCAGCCCAGGCACGATGTACATGACTGACGTGCATGTGTCCTCTGCCTGCATGCGGGTACTCCATGTAGGCATGCTCCCTTGCCCCTCCACCCCCCGCTCTGCACCCCAATTCCACCTTTGCACTGGTCTGCTTCAATATTGCCGTTGGGTACTTCCTTGTTAATGCGTCCTGTGTACATGCTAAATTCCCGCAACCAATCTGCCAGACATATGCTGTGTGGTACAGCCTTAGTACTTGATGCAGGGTATCTCACTTGTACTGTGCAGAGGTTAGATGCCCCGCAGGGACATGAGTGCCCATTCATGCTCCATGTGCATTGCGCGCATGCCCCTATGTGTCCTTGACTGGATGATCACTGTAATACAAGTCCTGGGTGACATACATTGCATGACATACATTGCATGGCATTTCATCAGCCTTCCTATCTCTACTGTGGCTCAGTACTGCGTTGCACACATGTTTAGGGTCTGACAATCTGGGTGGGTCACAGGCCTCAGCATGTTTAATGGCCAATGACTCTGTCCAACTAGTGTAGTGTTTAATGGCCTCCAGATGTTTCATCATGTGTCCTGCTTACTGTCCCATCATCATTTGCAGTGTTGTCACTTGACTCACATGAAGCTGTTGATGCAAGTCAACACTGCCTGTCAATGCACAGTTCTATGGTCAGCCTTTTGATAACATGCTATGCATCCATGCTTTTGCACTTGGGTGGAGGGGTGCTTTGCTCGTAGATATGCTAGCCATTGAATGCACATTGCACGTGATGCCTGAAGTTGACCTTGCACTGCCTTCACATTTTCTGACACACACCATGAAGTACTTGTACATGTAGGTAGTGAGTAACAAACACATTGGCTGCACTGCATAGACCCACTTCAATATAAACTGCCACCTTTCAACAGGTCTGATCACAGAAGCAATTCCAAGTTGACCCAACATGCATGCCAGGTTCTATTTTGTGTGTCACATGTCTGCCTGATGTTGTTGGTGTGTGTGTGTGTTGTGTGCTTCTGACATGTGTAGTGACCTTTTTTCTCTCTATTTTTCAGATGATGACGCAATGGAGCCGGAGGATGGTGTTGTCATGCCAGGCACAGGGTTGGTATCACTACATCAACCTGGCACAAGTGGGGGTCGTGGGGTGCAGGCCACGAAAACCCCCAAGTGCTACAGGCCATCTTGTCTCTGGCTGCCTATGAGTCCAGCTCTGATGACGACTCTGTCATCTATGTCGAGTTGGATGAGCATCAGGTCCATGTGTCAGGGGTGAGTGATTCTGATGTGGACACTCCTCTGTCCGCGACACCTGCACTGAGGGGTCAGACAATCTTGGAACCTCCGCCCGTGGTGGATTGGGACGCAGGGTCACCCTCCACACCAGTCACTGATGTGCCTGGGCCATCACGTCGACGGGGGCATGTAGTTGTGCAGCCGCGGGCGGTGCCAACACGATGAGGACACCCGGACCTTGGGTCCCACAAGGGTCAAGCCCAGCAACGCGGTCACCGCACGCAACCGCTGTATACTGAGTGGGAGCAAGACATGACTGCCAATTCAGAATGGCAGGGGGCAGCAATGGAGAACATCACTGAGAGCATGGAGCGTTGGCCCGATCCGTGCTCCCCCCTGCTAGGCAGGTGCTTCTCCAGCAGCAGGCGACAAGGTCCACGGCCCGCTCGCTCAGGCTGGGCATGGTGGCCTCAGACAGGGCACGCCAGGCTGAAATGTCGTCTCTGCCTCAAGCAATTGCTGCTCACGCAGAGGCACACATGGAGGCCCTGAGGGAGGAGTATGCTTCCCTCAAATCCACTCTGGGTGTCCTTCTGATGTCCCAGAGGTAGCGGTCAGAGGAGAGGTTTGCACAGCTTGAGCGTACCATCTCGGCTGAGCAGGCTTGCCGGGAGGTGCAGCGGTTGTCCAGCCAGGCCTTGCAGGGGGAACTCCGTGTTACACATGCTACCTTGCAAGAGGAAGCACGTGTATCACGGGCGGTTCTGCATGCAGACCTACAAGTCATCGCCACACAGAACCAGGCTCACCCGTCCGGCAGACTTGCTGCCGACGAGGGGCAAGCTGTGGCTAGGCGTGGCCAGGCTACTGTGCCACGTCCTCCTTTCCAGGATGAGCCAGACTCGGACGACCATCTATCTCCCACATAGGTTGAGCTGTGCAGGCGTTGAGCCCATGGAGGTTTTTTTTTTTTGACTCAGCATCATCGCATGTGGGTGTTGAGCAGCACCCTGTCCCTCCCCCCTCCTGGGTGCCCACCCTGCGTCGTATGTGGCCATTTTTGATTTTTCTTTTAGTTTAGTTAGTTAAGTTTCTGTTTGATAGTTAGTTTAATTAGGTAATGTAGGTTTTTCATAGTGTAATTAGTTAACATAGTTTAAAATTGCTTGTCTATTGGGCTTTCATGTGACAGTGTGGTACTTTGTGGCTTTTGAAAGCATCCACCGTCTGTTCCAGCTGGGCCCTTCAGGCTTGTCTTGTGTATGTGTTTGCTGCTTGGGGTCCTTGACTCACATATGCCACTCCTGCTTCCCTTATCCATGGGCTCGCAAGGATGGTTCGGTGTAACAGCCTATTACACAAGGGCTTTGGACTCATATCTGTGGCATGTCTGCTGCTGTGGAACTTGTGTTAACACCCCTAGCGGGGATGATTGGGGTGTTATTGACCACTGTTCTGCTTTTGCTAGATGGGGTGTTTCATGATTCATGTGTAGATTCATTGCTATGCATTGTGTAGTATGTTTCTCATCTTTACTGTACATGTGCTTGTTGCAATTCATGCCGTAGATAGTGTGTTCCACACTTTGACTATGAAAGATGGACTGATGGTGTGATTTCTGATGTACGTCTCTGACATGGTCCAGTGATGTGATGCCTGAAGAGACACACACAGATTAATCTAATGCATTAATCATGTATTTCATGCCCTTTCTGCAGGGGGATGAGCCTCCAGACCACCTTTGCCAGCAGACATGGGCCATTGGACGTCTGGAATCTGGACACGTTTGGTGGTGCCCACATGCACATGTGTGCGCAAGCAGAGGCACAGGGATTGCAATCATACATCCTAAAACTGCTGACATGTTTCAAGGGACTCCAGGCAAGGTGAGCAGCACAGGGGGGCCACAACACAGCAAACCTTCCACCAGCCCATTTGCACATGCATGCTTAGTAGCAGCACTGAGGGTGAGCTTGGACGAATATTGGTGTTGAAGCGCACAATACTGCTCAGATGTGTTGGTGGACTCATGGCTAGTTGATTGTAAGGTTGGCTGGGGCACCTGCAGGGGCAGTGGCACATACCTTCCTGTCCACCATGGTCCATTGTGGCACTTGTATCACCCATGTAGCGTTCCGCGACATGGAAAGAAGCAGCTCACAGGGACAGCCGGCAAGGGACAGACTCAGGTGCAGTGCATTTCATTTCCATGTAGAATTTGAAACATGCACTACCTACTTTATTTCGGTCATGGTGGAAGACGACTTGTTCAGAAGTCATACCTTGCTATATGCGTCTGTCTGCTTACCCAGGGAACATTGCATGTTGTGTGAATCGTGACACATTGATGTTCCATTTGCAATGCACCCACCGGCACCAGACTTACTGCATTGACTGTGTATGAACCATCACAGGGGTAATGTTACGTGTGGGTACGAAGCATCCACACCAGATTGTCTGTTTGTAGAGTAGTTTGTTACTTTGGGGCATATTTGGTGGTGTGTTTGTGTGTTATTGGCACGCACAGATTTTTAACTGTGGCTCTCTTTGCAGCATTGAAGTGCTCCTGTTACCGGACCTGAGAGTGCACAGGCAGGAGGCCAGCACTCACCCCAGGGATAAGTTTCTCTTTGACTTCCATTTCAGTGAATTGCTGCTATGTGCATGATGAAAAATATTGGTATGCTTGTGTATGTGTTAATGTGAGTACTACATTTTTGGGCATTCCCTACTTTCCCCTGTCAAAACTACTCCCCTCTCCTGCCCCTCATTCCGGTTATCCAGTATGCCAACACCTGTCCGGATTGCATATACCTGACCCTCCTTCCCCACCAGGGTCTCAGAGGCCTGTGTGAGTTTGACCTTGCAGCCACCCAGACCACGGTGGGGGTGGTTGGTTCCTGCCACTCCTGCGCCTGTACACGGGAGCAGTGACAGTACACATCCGTTTGTGGTGCATCATTCTATGTTATGTACCACACATGGTACACATCCTGTTGTGACATTGTTTTACTGTGCTGCCTTGGTTGTTACGTCATTGTGGTAGTACTTGGCCTTTGTGAGGTACTGCTACTTCAAGTCATCTACTGGAGGCTGTTCTGGTTAGTTTTTCTGCCTGCAGGAATTTTGCTTGGCTTCTGTGTTGGCCTGCTTTGAGTTCTCTTGGATGTAGGGTTTTTGCAAATCAAGGTGGACTCTGAGGGTGCAGGCAACTTTTTACACACAAGGTGGGAGATGGTGACAAAGGGGAAGGGTGATCCTGTGGCCAGGTGAAATTCAAGGATGAAGGCTCCATAACCCCGGTGCAGTTGTTCAGTGGGTCATGGTGATTTGTTGGTGATAGTTGCCTTGCCCTGCACTGTGATGGGCACCCTGACATTGTAATTGTGGTATCCTATGTACATGATGTGTTCTGCTGATCAATGCCTGTTCATGTGTTGTGTTTACCTTTCAGGTGTGAGGGGATAGTTGTGGTTTGACATGCTGGGGTGTACACATGGTGAATGTTCACATGTGATGTGTAGAGGACACTGATGGTCACTTGATTGCACATGCATATGTTGAGTGCATGTCCCTACTGACCCACACACTCGCACTATAATGCACTACATGTACAACCACCCTTCAATTTCCACATGTACACTCTGTTTTCCTTCTGATGCCCACTGTGTCCCTGCAGCACATGTCCTATGACCAATTGTGGATCCTGTACATGCCTAATTTGCTTTTTTGATGTGGTTTGTCGCTTAGATGTGATGCTCAGGGTGTGCATCACACGCAATGGCTGTTAACTGTGCTGTGCACTGAGCAGTGTGTTGCAGGAGGTGGACACGGCACACAGAAGCTGCTGTGTTGATTTTGCAATGCCCAATCTGCATGTAGACTGGCATTCATTGTTTTGTTACAACTATGACTTTTGGAATGCATTTGGGTATGACTCATTTTGGGTGGGAGGTTGTTGGTCAGTCATTTCAACTGATTCCATGTCAGGCATCATTATCTGATGCCAATTTACATTTTTCACATGGCAATGTGTACCTTATTGTTACTGTGTTGGTGTATGACTATTGCTTGCCATGTCATGTTGTGGTTTGGGAGGGTTTGAGTGACATACCAGTGATAGTCATGGCCTGTTTTGCAGGTGTGTGTGATTCACACCTTGCATGTGTGCCTTTTGGTCACACAGGATTGCTTGTGTTTAAGTAGCTAGGGATGCACACAATGTGGCACTTCATGGCAACAATCTCAGGATGGTAAGGCTGTGACAGTTGACTGTCTCTTTGTCATCATCGATTGTCACCTGGTATGTGCCAGGCCTGTGTGCACTCCGCAGGGGTGGGAGTTTAGGTGAAAAATGTGTCCACAAGCTGGGTCCGGGCTTCCTCGCCACGTGCCCTATCCCCACCCATGTGCAGCGCCTGTGCCTGTGGTTGGGGATGTGGGGGCACCACCATGTCCACCGGTATGCCCTGCCGTGTTGCAACATTGTGCAGGACACATGCTGCCACAATGATCCTGCACACTACTGGGGGTGCATAGAGTAGCTGCCCGCCAGAGCGGTCAAGGGAGCGGAAGCGTAACTTGAGCACTTCGAATGTGCACTCCACTATGGCCCTGGTTGCAATATGGGCCGTGTTGTATCTTACCTGGGGTGGTGTGGTGGGGTTCTGGATTGGCGTCATCATGTGGTTGCTCAGAGGGTAGGCACTGTCCCCTGGAGAGGTGATAATGGTTGTGATTATTGGGGTTTGTGTATTTGTGTGTGTGTGTGTGACATGCATGCATGTGCAAGGGCATTTGCACTCACCTAGGAGCCATGTGTCGCCATGCTGCCCAGCTTCCAGGGCCCGGCTCAGGGGAGACATTCTGTATATGAAACTGTCATGAGTGGAGCCAGGGTAGTTTGCATAGACAGAGGTGATGATTCCCTTTGCATCGCATACCACCTGTACATTGATGGAATGCCAGTGCTTGCGGTTTCGGTAGATGTGCTCAGTGACCCTAGGTGGACGTAGGGCCACATGGGTGCAATCTATGGCACCGAGCACTTTGGGGAAGTGTGCCACCCTGAAAAAGTCCAGGACAACGGCCTGCCTTTCTGCGGGTGTTCTGGGCATGTATATGTGCCTGCGGACTGAGGGGTGTGCTGTCATGATTTCCAAGACCTGGTGTAGGCAGCGTGACTGCATGGCCTGTGAGACCCCCCCACTATGGCAGTAGTCCGCTGAAATGACCCAGTGGCCAAAAAATGCAGCACATTGAGCACCTTCTCCATGGGGCTCAATGCTTGGGAGCAAAGGGTGGGGGATGTAAGGTCATCTTCCCACTCCCAGACCAGGTCGAGGATGATACGGGGTGGAAACCTATACCTGCCATAGACCTGGTCATCAGGCATCCCAAAACATGCTTGTCTGTGGTGAAAAAATGTGTGCCCTGGCTATTCTCCTCCTCCTGCGGTGTCCCACGATCAGTGCTGCGACAAATGGGGCATTCATCGTAGCTGTATATACGTGTTTGTTGTTTGCGCGCACTTTTATACTGTCCGCGGGACGCTTCCGCCTGCCTTCGTGTGGCAGACGCGTTCACGTCTGTGTGCGTCTTTTGCCGTGTGTGGGTTTCCCGCATTCGAATCCATGAATACGGGTTGTTCGCGTGTGTGTGGGCCTTCTGTGTAGTTCCCTGCAGTACTTCCCCAGTTACGCCTTCTTTTTCACGCGTTATTCCCCATTCCGCGTGTTACACCCACTGTTCCGCCTACTTTTGTTGTGTGCGCTGCGCTATGTGCGCTTTTGCTGTGCACGTAGCGCACACCGTTTGATGACCTGTGTGCCTGCGTGCGACATGCACTGATTTGGCGCACCACCAGTGGGAAACAAGCGCAGCGCCTTACTTGAATCGCAGGCGTGCGCTTGCTTTCTCACGCTTGCGCCACCTTGTGCCTGCTTGCGCTGGGATTTTCGGCGCACGTTTGTTCCATGAATCGGCCCCCAAATGTTTTGAATTATCTCTCTACCTTGTAGCAGAAAACAAATACGAAATAAGTGACCCCTTAATACTTTACAGTTACTGCACTACAAAACTTGACAACAACCAAACTCCTTCACGTGCTATCACAAATAATTTGGAATTTTACCCAGTATCAAAACCCCTACAACAACTTAATTTATATGAGAGCATCATAATGCAAACAGTACACCCATTTCAAGCAATAATACACCTTCAACCAAAAACAGCAAAATTACCTCCCTCTGAATTGGTAAAAGGCATTCATGGAAAAGTAGTTTATTTAACATTAGATCTAAAAGAAAATGTGCATACTCTAGGAGTGCAACGTCCAATGCAGCAATCTTTAATTATCTTAGTAAATGGAGTACCTACAAAAGACAACAAAATATGGCAACAGCTGGTAGATTTATATAAAGTTAGACAAGCCTTCCAATATCTTAAAGAGAAAAATGAATATTACAAAGAAATTAATATTGAAGAAAACTTGAAAGATACAACTGAAATAATTCAAAAAACACAAGAAGCTGGTCAATTTGAGCTACTAGATCCTGCTACAATATCAAATACTTTAGACCATTATACAATTCATCCTTTGCACTCTAATGACACCATAGAAGATGCACTGGAAACATACCAAATGCTTCAAACAAAAGGATCACCAATCAGCATATGGGAAAAAAGTATAGAAGCGCGTGCTTTTCCTCTACTCTTTCCTACTGGCAAAGGAGGAAGGTATGATGATAGACCTATTCAAATATCAGCTTCAGAATACCGCTCATTACGGATGTATTCTGAAGATCCCAGATTTAGACAAAATGTGGAATACATATTCCACCTACTCTTTGAAAGTGAACTAGCAACTTTATGTTACGGAGTTCCACACATATTAAAATCAGGGTCACACTTTCAAAATATGACAGCTACACAATTATTACAAAAAGTGAAACAAAAGGATGAGGTTCTACAATCAAATATTACAAATCTATTAGCAAATATGCGTGGTACTAAAGAGTACTGGTTTCGACGTCATGGAGATGTACGTTGTATGATCGGAAACCTTGGCCCACCCACTTGATTTGTTACATTAAGTTGTGCAGAATATGCATGGCAAGATTGACATGATTTCCTACGCATATCAAATAAAAACAAAACAAACATAGATACACTAACACCAGGAGAACTTTGTTCTTTGGATCCTGTTAATGTTTCAAGATATTTTTACCATCGCTTCATTGCTATGCTACATTTGATTTGTAATAAAACTGTTCCTCCCCTTGTAGAAGTGCAACACTTTGTTTGGAGAAAAGAATACCAAGCCAGAGGAGCACCACATATCCACAGGCTTTTATGGATTAAAGATGCTCCTAAATTTGGTCAAGACAGTGATGCCACTGTTTTACAGTTTATTGAAAAATATGCCACTTGTGAAATTCCATCAGAATCCACAAACAGTGATCTTCATGCACAAATTTTACAATTTCAAAGACATAAATGTGGCAAATATTGTTGTCGCAAATACAAAAACAAAGGGAAATACTACACCAAATGCTGATTTGGTTTCGATAGACCAGTTACAAATACAGGTCAAGTGAACAACCTCATGTCTTCAGTTAGACATAGTGTTAAAGGTAAGTCACATAAACATACGTATTACATAAAAAGAAAAGAAGAAGAAAAATATATCAATGATTATAATGCAATCATTGCCCACTTATGGAATGCAAACATAGATGTGCAGTACATTGCAGACAATTCTACTGCTGTTGCACGATATGCCACAGCATACTTAACCAAAGCAGAAAAGACAGAGCTCCAAGACCTCTGGAATGACCTGTCATCAGATAAAACAGTGTCTCAGAAATTATACAGCTAGGGCATAAAAAGGCTCTCCCATAGAGAATGTGGATCATATGAAGCAGCTGATCGTTTAACTGGTACAGCATTGTATGGTAAATCTGAAAATATAGTATGGCTAAGTCTTGGTCCAGCTAAATCTAGAAAAAGAGTTCTAAAAACATACGAAAATATAGAAACAATAGCCAAACATGATCCCAACAGCCAAGACATTTTAAAAAACAATTCATTGGACACATACTACCCAAACAGAAGTAATACTTTGGGAACCATGTGTCTAAACCACATAGCTCAGAACTACACATACAAAAATAATATAAAACCTGATGAAAAAAAAGGTAAATACAGAGTGACAAACTGTGAAGGCAGATTAGTTAAACTCACTAAACGAAATTTAATTAATCATATCAAATGGTCATTGAAGACTCCTCAACATAAAGAAATATATTACATGTCCCTGCTACAACTCTTTAAACCATGGAGAAAAGAAGAAGAAATACTAGAAAACTATGACTCATATGAAGATGCTTTCAAAGCAAATGAAAGCACTATAACTGATGTAAACTTTACACAATACAAAACAATTTTGCACAATGAACAGCAACACGAAGAATAACTCCAGGCCCAACTAGATAAAGACACTCCTGACAGTAGTCAACCATCTGTAACAGGAAGCTAAGAACCACTTGGAGAACCACTAATAATAAATGAGGCAGAATTAACTATGATAGAAGTAGAAAATACCATGTGTCAGTATGAAGATAAAGAAGACTTAACTATACCACAATCAAAACTAAATAACGAACAACATAGCATTTTTGAAGAAGTAACAAAACAAATTGCACATGGTGTACAACATGAAAATAAAGAATGTTCCTGCCATAATTATAAACCTACGCTACTGTACGTCAGTGGTGAAGCTGGTTCTGGCAAAACATTCCTAATCAAAATCATCAGTAAATTCCTTCAACAATTGACAAACAACAAACTGTCAGCTGTTGTCACTGCCCCCACAGGTTTAGCTGCCTACAACATAGGTGGTGTCACTTTACACCAATTACTACTATTGCCAGTAGAACACCAGAACAAATTAGACTGTTACAAACTTTCTGCAGAAGCTGCAATGGAACTATGCAGAGTATTGAAACAAATGAAAATGCTCCTAATAGATGAAGTGAGCATGGTCTCCAACCTAATGTTGGCTTTGATTCACCTCAGATTACAAGAAGTACTGAAAACAAACTATGAAGAGCACTTTGCAGGAAAACACATTATTGTTTTCGGAGATCTTCTTCAATTGACACCAGTAAAAGGTGAGCCTATTTTTAAAACATTAGGACACAAACTCTGCCGTAAAACTGTTGGCAGCATTGGAAATGTCAACCTTTGGCAACTTTTCCAATACAGAGAATTAACAGAAAACATGCGGCAATCTGCAGATCTCACTTATGCCAACATCTTAAAAAGTATCAGAGTTGGTATACTCTCAAAAGAAGCAGAAACAATATTGAAAACCTGGCAAATTAATGCACTTAATGGCGATAATGCATGTGCTACAGATGTTATGGAACAATTAGCCCACAAAAATGTCAATTGTATGGCCTTAATGCCAACTCTTGCAAGCTGTTTCAAATTCAATGAAATAATGTTAAGTAAAGAAATGCAACCAATAATGGAAATTAGAGCCACAGACAAACTAGATGTACATGGTATGACACTACCTATGTGTGACCAAGCCACAACAAGACTAAATAGTTTAGAAAAATCAATCTCAAACACAGCAGGCTTAGAAAAGATATTAAAATGATCCTTAAATTGCAGAGTAATGCTTAAACATAACCTTGACGTGGACCAAGGACTAGTTAATGGAGCACTGGGTACAGTTGTTGGCTTTCAAACATACCCACGTGACAACAAAATTCAGTTTGTCAATATACTCTTTGACAAACTTTCAGAAGTTAAAAGGATAGGACGCTCAACAGATCGATTCCTTCTCTTCAAAGACATGTATGTACGCAGAAAACAATTTTCTCTAACTCTTGCATACGCAGTCACGATTCATAAATCACAAGGTCTTACCGTAGACAAAGCAATGATAGATATTGGTAACACAGTCTTTAAAGAAGGCACGAGCTACGTAGAACTATCACGCTTACGTACACTTGACAGTCTATTTCTAATCAACTTTGATGCAAGTAAAATAAACGCTGATATTCCTTGCATTTTAAAATACAATCGACTTCGCTCACTATACACTCCCCATCTAAACACATATTCTGTTCCACAAAAAGTAAAACGTTATAAAAGAAAAATAAATCAAACAGAAAAGCAACAGGATGTCACTGCAAATCCTCCAAAGAGAGTAAAAGAAAGTAATACTTCATCAAGTACCACAAGCAAAAAAAGAATCAATTAGGGAAAGTAAACCAGGTACTTCTTCAAAGAAGGAAGACACACTCCAAAAAAGCAGTCAGATACAGAACTACCTGGACCATTTAAACTCTCAAATATAGTTGGTGTAAGTTGCTATGCAAATGTAGCAATGAATATTCTATTTCAATTACCACCAATTGTTGACAACATTTACTTACACAGTACAGACCCATTGTGTATGCAAATGTTAGTACTTCACAGAAATGCAGCAAACAATCCTGACAACACGTGTTGTGTTTATGGAATAAGACAACAATTGGACTAACTGCCCAAAGATTCTACAACAATTAATCACATAAATGCATACCACTAAATTAGAGCAAAAAATAGACAATTAGAATACGCCAATTGGTATCTAACTGTCGCAAAATTTAACAATATCCAAACAGATAAATCAATGCCACTAAAATATATCAAAAAATAGACAGTTAGAATACGTCAATTGGTATCTGTCCCAAAATTTAACAATATCCAAACAGATAAATCAATACCCCTAAAATATATTAAAAAAAATAGACAGTTAAAATGCGCCTACTGGTATCTAATTGCTCCAAAATTTCATAATTTCCAAACAAATAAATAATATGTTACTGCTCCAAAACAAATGCAACAACCCAATGTATAAAGCATTAGCCAGAAACAACAAATGAACACTGAAAACAAACAAACAAATAAACTGTAGCATAACAGAAAAAGGTTTTTTTTTAATCCAACATGGATTTTTTTCCTTCCACAGACCCAATGATTTTAGCAACGAACACAGAAATTTAGCAAATTGCACAGTACTTTGGTTTGTAATCTACTAAATATGAGAGTCCAAAAAAAAAATGTTGATTATACAATGTAAAAAGTCATTGCAAAATACTAATACTAACATGCTATTTTCTTTTATCACAGAAATTAACAAGAAATACATGTACTCCAGTTACTAAACCAAACAGTAAGTATATTATACACTCTATACCCTGGCCACAACCATCACAGCATATCACACCCATAGTATCTTATAACTTTGTTCCTTATAAATTTGTTTTTGACCCAAAGTTATAAGCAACTATAAATGTGATATGCTGCGGTGGTTGTGGCCAGGGCATAGAGTGTTGGGTGCATGGCCAAATGGCCATGCACACAACACTCTATGCCCTGGCCAAAACCACCCCAGCATATCACACCCATAGAGTAAAACATTTCAACTATGGCCTATGGAAACTTTTAATGTCCGCAGACATTACCAGTGTTCTTAGAACACTTTCAATTTGCCAGCGAACAATACGGACAGCGTCTTCAGAACTCCCCCTACGAACATTTCAGGACAACGCGAGAGTTCTTAGAACACTTTGAACTTGCCATCGAACAATACGGACAGCGTCTTCAGGATACCCCTTACGAACATTTCAGGACACCGCGAGAGTTCTTAGAACACTTTCAACTCGACAACAAACAATACGGACAGCGTCCTCAGGACACCCCCTGAAAACATTTCAGGACAACGCGTGTGTTCTTAGAACACACACCCATTTTGTTTATTTGCGAACATTTCAGGACACCGAGACAGTTCTTAGAACACTTTCAACTTGCCATCAAACAATACAGATAGCGTATTCAGGACACCCCCTACGAACATTTCAGGACACCGTGAGATGTCTTAGAACACTTCAGGACAACGCGTGTGTTCTTAGAACACACCCCCATTTTGTTTATGTGTGAACATTTCTGGACAACGCAAGAGTTCTTAGAACACTTTCAACTTGACAACGAAGAATACGGACAGCATCTTCAGAACACCCCCTACGAACATTTCAGGACAACGCGAGAGTTCTTAGAACACTTTCAACTTGCCATCGAACAATACGGACAGCGTCTTCAGGACACCGCCTATGAACATTTCAGGACAACGCGTGAGTTCTTAGAACACACCCCCATTTTGTTTATTTACAAACATTTCAGGACACCGAGACAGTTCTTAGAACACTTTCAACTTGCCATCGAACAATACGGACAGCGTCTTCAGGACACCCCCTACGAACATTTCAGGACACCGCGAGAGTTCTTAGAACACTTCAGGACAACGCGTGTGTTCTTAGAACACACCCCCATTTTGTTTATTTGCAAACATTTCAGGACAACGTGAGAGTTCTTAGAACACTTTCAATTTGACAATGAAGAATACGGACAGCGTCTTCAGAACACCCCCTACGAACATTTCAGAACAACGCGAGAGTTCTTAGAACACTTTCAACTTGCCATTAACAATACGGACAGTGTCTTCAGGACACCCCCTACAAACATTTCAGGACACCGGGAGTGTTCTTAGAACACTTTCAACTCAACAATGAACAATACGGACAGCGTCCTCAAGACACCCCCTACGAACATTTCAGGACAACGCGTGTGTTCTTAGAACACACCCCCATTTTGTTTATTTGCAAACATTTCAGGACAACGTGAGAGTTCTTAGAACACTTTCAACTTGACAACGAAGAATACGGACAGCGTCTTCAGAACATCCCCTACGAACATTTCAGGAAAACGCGAGAGTTCTTAGAACACTTTCAACTTGCCATTAACAATACGGACAGTGTCTTCAGGACACCTCCTACGAACATTTCAGGACACCGGGAGTGTTCTTAGAACACTTTCAACTCAACAACGAACAATACGAACAGCGTCCTCAAGACACCCCCTACGAACATTTCAGGACAACGCGTGTGTTCTTAGAACACACCCCCATTTTGTTTATGTGCAAACATTTCAGGACAACGCGAGAGTTCTTAGAACACTTTCAACTTGACAACGAACAATACAGACAGCGTCCTCAGAACACCCCCATTTTGTTTATTTGCTAACATTTCAGGACACCCCGAGTGTTCTTAGAACACTTTCAACTCGACAACGAACGATACAGACAGCGTCCTCAGGACACCCCCTACGAACATTTCAGGACAACGCGTGTGTTCTTGGAACACACCCTCATTTTGTTTATTTGCGAACATTTCAGGACACCGAGACAGTTCTTAGAACACTTTCAACTTGCCATTGAACAATACGGACAGCGTCTTCAGGACACCGCCTACGAACATTTCAGGACAACGCGTGAGTTCTTAGAACACACCCCCATTTTGTTTATTTACGAACATTTCAGGACACCGAGACAGTTCTTAGAACACTTTCAACTTGCCATCGAACAATACGGACAGCGTCTTCAGGACACGCCCTACAAACATTTCAGGACACCGCGAGAGTTCTTAGAACACTTTCAACTTGCCATCGAACAATACGGACAGCGTCTTCAGGACATCCCCTACGAACATTTCAGGACAACGCAAGAGTTCTTAGAATACTTTCAACTTGCCATCGAACAATACGGACAGCGTCTTCAGGACACCGCCTATGAACATTTCAGGACAACGCGTGAGTTCTTAGAACACACCCCCATTTTGTTTATTTACAAACATTTCAGGACACCGAGACAGTTCTTAGAAGACTTTCAACTTGCCATCGAACAATACGGACAGCGTCTTCAGGACACCCCCTACGAATATTTCAGGACACCGCGAGAGTTCTTAGAACACTTCAGGACAACGCGTGTGTTCTTAGAACACACCGCCATTTTGTTTATTTGCAAACATTTCAGGACAACGTGAGAGTTCTTAGAACACTTTCAACTTGACAACGAAGAATACGGACAGCGTCTTCAGAACACCCCCTACGAACATTTCAGGACAACGCGAGAGTTCTTAGAACACTTTCAACTTGCCATTAACAATACGGACAGTGTCTTCAGGACACCCCCTACGAACATTTCAGGACACCGGAAGGGTTCTTAGAACACTTTCAACTCAACAACGAACAATACGGACAGCGTCCTCAAGACATCCCCTACGAACATTTCAGGACAACGCGTGTGTTCTTAGAACACACCCCCATTTTGTTTATGTGCAAACATTTCAGGACAACGCGAGAGTTCTTATAACACTTTCAACTTGACAACGAACAATACAGACAGCGTCCTCAGAACACCGTCATTTTGTTTATTTGCGAACATTTCAGGACACCCCAAGTGTTCTTAGAACACTTTCAACTTGCCATCGAACAATACAGACAGCGTCTTCAGGACACCGCCTGCGAACATTTCAGAACACAGCGAGAGTTCTTAGAGCACATTCAACTCGACAACGAACAATACGGACAGCGTCCTCAGGACACCCCCTACGAACATTTCACGACAACGCGTGTGTTCTTAGAACACATCCTCATTTTGTTTATTTGCGAACATTTCAGGACACCGAGACAGTTCTTAGAACACTTTCAACTTGACAACGAAGAATACGGACAGCATCTTCAGAACACCCCCTACGAACATTTCAGGACAACGCGAGAGTTCTTAGAACACTTTCAACTTGCCATCGAACAATACGGACAGCGTCTTCAGGACACCGCCTATGAACATTTCAGGACAACGCGTGAGTTCTTAGAACACACCCCCATTTTGTTTATTTACAAACATTTCAGGACACCGAGACAGTTCTTAGAACACTTTCAACTTGCCATCGAACAATACGGACAGCGTCTTCAGGACACCCCCTACGAACATTTCAGGACACCGCGAGAGTTCTTAGAACACTTCAGGACAACGCGTGTGTTCTTAGAACACACCCCCATTTTGTTTATTTGCAAACATTTCAGGACAACGTGAGAGTTCTTAGAACACTTTCAACTTGAGAATGAAGAATACGGACAGCGTCTTCAGAACACCCCCTACGAACATTTCAGGACAACGCGAGAGTTCTTAGAACACTTTCAACTTGCCATTAACAATACGGACAGTGTCTTCAGGACACCCCCTACAAACATTTCAGGACACCGGGAGTGTTCTTAGAACACTTTCAACTCAACAACGAACAATACGGACAGCGTCCTCAAGACACCCCCTACGAACATTTCAGGACAACGCGTGTGTTCTTAGAACACACCCCCATTTTGTTTATTTGCAAACATTTCAGGACAACGTGAGAGTTCTTAGAACAATTTCAACTTGACAACGAAGAATACGGACAGCGTCTTCAGAACATCCCCTACGAACATTTCAGGACAACGCGAGAGTTCTTAGAACACTTTCAACTTGCCATTAACAATACGGACAGTGTCTTCAGGACACCTCCTATGAACATTTAAGGACACCAGGAGTGTTCTTAGAACACTTTCAACTCAACAACGAACAATACGGACAGCGTCCTCAAGACACCCCCTACGAACATTTCAGGACAACGCGTGTGTTCTTAGAACACACCCCCATTTTGTTTATGTGCAAACATTTCAGGACAACGCGAGAGTTCTTAGAACACTTTCAACTTGACAACGAACAATACTGACAGCGTCCCCAGAACACCCCCATTTTGTTTATTTGCGAACATTTCAGGACACCCCGAGTGTTCTTAGAACACTTTCAACTTGCCATCGAACAATACGGACAGCGTCTTCAGGACACCCCCTGCGAACATTTCAGGACACAACGAGAGTTCTTAGAACACTTTCAACTCGACAACGAACGATACAGACAGCGTCCTCAGGACACCCCCTACGAACATTTCAGGACAACGCGTGGGTTCTTAGAACACACCCTCATTTTGTTTATTTGCGAACATTTCAGGACACCGAGACAGTTCTTAGAACACTTTCAACTTGCCATCGAACAATACGAACAGCGTCTTCAGGACACGCCCTACAAACATTTCAGGACACCGCGAGAGTTCTTTGAACACTTTCAACTTGCCATCGAACAATACGGACAGCGTCTTCAGGACACCCCCTACGAACATTTCAGGACAACGCGTGAGTTCTTAGAACACACCCCCATTTTGTTTATTTACAAACATTTCAGGACAACGCGAGAGTTCTTAGAACACTTTCAACTTGTCATTAACAATACGGACAGTGTCTTCAGGACACCCCCTACAAACATTTCAGGACACCGGGAGTGTTCTTAGAACACTTTCAACTCAACAACGAACAATACGGACAGCGTCCTCAAGACACCCCCTACGAACATTTCAGGACAACGCCTGTGTTCTTAGAACACACCCCCATTTTGTTTATGTGCAAACATTTCAGGACAACGCGAGAGTTCTTAGAACACTTTCAACTTGACAACGAACAATACTGACAGCGTCCCCAGAACACCCCCATTTTGTTTATTTGCGAACATTTCAGGACACCCCGAGTGTTCTTAGAACACTTTCAACTTGCCATCGAACAATACGGACAGCGTCCTCAAGACACCCCCTACGAACATTTCAGGACAACGCGTGTGTTCTTAGAACACACCCCCATTTTGTTTATTTGCAAACATTTCAGGACAGCGTGAGAGTTCTTAGAACACTTTCAACTTGACAACGAAGAATACGGACAGCGTCTTCAGAACATCCCCTACGAACATTTCAGGACAACGCGAGAGTTCTTAGAACACTTTCAACTTGCCATTAACAATACGGACAGTGTCTTCAGGACACCTCCTATGAACATTTAAGGACACCAGGAGTGTTCTTAGAACACTTTCAACTCAACAACGAACAATACGGACAGCGTCCTCAAGACACCCCCTACGAACATTTCAGAACGCGTGTGTTCTTAGAACACACCCCCATTTTGTTTATGTGCAAACATTTCAGGACAACGCGAGAGTTCTTAGAACACTTTCAACTTGACAATGAACAATACTGACAGCGTCCCCAGAACACCCCCATTTTGTTTATTTGCGAACATTTCAGAACACCCCGAGTGTTCTTAGAACACTTAAAACTTGCCATCGAACAATACGGACAGCGTCTTCAGGGCACCCCCTGCGAACATTTCAGGACACAACGAGAGTTCTTAGAACACTTTCAACTCGACAACGAACGATACAGACAGCGTCCTCAGGACACCCCCTACGAACATTTCAGGACAACGCGTGGGTTCTTAGAACACACCCTCATTTTGTTTATTTGCGAACATTTCAGGACACCGAGACAGTTCTTAGAAAACTTTCAACTTGCCATCGAACAATACGGACAGAGTCTTCAGGACACCCCCTACGAACATTTCAGGACAACGCGTGAGTTCTTAGAACACACCCCCATTTTGTTTATTTACGAACATTTCAGGACACCAAGACAGTTCTTAGAACACTTTCAACTTGCCATCGAACAATACGAACAGCGTCTTCAGGACACGCCCTACAAACATTTCAGGACACCGCGAGAGTTCTTAGAACACTTTCAACTTGCCATCGAACAATACGGACAGCGTCTTCAGGACACCCCCTACGAACATTTCAGGACAACGCGTGAGTTCTTAGAACACACCCCCATTTTGTTTATTTACAAACATTTCAGGACAACGCGAGAGTTCTTAGAACACTTTCAACTTGTCATTAACAATACGGACAGTGTCTTCAGGACACCCCCTACAAACATTTCAGGACACCGGGAGTGTTCTTAGAACACTTTCAACTCAACAACGAACAATACGGACAGCGTCCTCAAGACACCCCCTACGAACATTTCAGGACAACGCGTGTGTTCTTAGAACACACCCCCATTTTGTTTATTTGCAAACATTTCAGGACAACGTGAGAGTTCTTAGAACACTTTCAACTTGACAACGAAGAATACGGACAGCGTCTTCAGAACATCCCCTACGAACATTTCAGGACAACGCGAGAGTTCTTAGAACACTTTCAACTTGACAACGAACAATACTGACAGCGTCCTCAGAACACCCCCATTTTGTTTATTTGCGAACATTTCAGGACACCCCGAGTGTTCTTAGAACACTTTCAACTTGCCATCAAACAATACGGACAGCATCTTCAGGACACCCCCTGCGAACATTTCAGGACACAACGAGAGTTCTTATAACACTTTCAACTCGACAACGAACGATACAGACAGCGTCCTCAGGACACCCCCTACGAACATTTCAGGACAATGCGTGTGTTCTTAGAACACACCCTCATTTTGTTTATTTGCGAACATTTCAGGACACCGAGACAGTTCTTATAACACTTTCAACTTGCCATCGAACATTACGGACAGCGTCTTCAGGACACCCCCTACGAACATTTCAGGACAACGCGTGAGTTCTTAGAACACACCCCCATTTTGTTTATTTACGAACATTTCAGGACACCGAGACAGTTCTTAGAACACTTTCAACTTGCCATCGGACAATACGGACAGCGTCTTCAGGACACCCCCTACAAACATTTCAGGACACCGCAAGAGTTCTTAGAACACTTCAGGACAACGCGTGTGTTCTTAGAACACACCCCCATTTTGTTTATTTGCAAACATTTCAGGACAACGTGAGAGTTCTTAGAACACTTTCAACTTGACAACGAAGAATACGGACAGCGTCTTCAGAACACCCCCTACGAACATTTCAGGACAACGCGAGAGTTCTTAGAACACTTTCAACTTGCCATTAACAATACGGACAGCGTCTTCAGGACACCCCCTACGAACATTTCAGGACACCAGGAGTGTTCTTAGAACACTTCCAACTCAACAACGAACAATACGGACAGCGTCCTCAAGACACCCCCTACGAACATTTCAGGACAACGCGTGTGTTCTTAGAACACACACCCATTTTGATTATGTGCAAACATTTCAGGACAACGCGAGAGTTCTTAGAACACTTTCAACTTGACAACGAACAATACGGACAGCATCCTCAGAACACCCCCCTTTTGTTTATTTGCGAACATTTCAGGACACCCCAAGTGTTCTTAGAACACTTTCAACTTGCCATCGAACAATACGGACAGCGTCTTCAGGACACCCCCTGCGAACATTTCAGGACACAACGAGAGTTCTTAGAACACTTTCCACTCGACAACGAACAATACGGACAGCGTCCTCAGGACACCCCCTACGAAGATTTCAGGACAACGCGTGTTTTCTTAGAACACACCCTCATTTTGTTTATTTGCGAACATTTCAGGACACCGAGACAGTTCTTAGAACACTTTCAACATGCCATCGAACAATACGGACAGCGTCTTCAGGACAACCCCTACAAACATTTCAGGACAACGCGTGAGTTCTTAGAACACACCCCCATTTTGTTTATTTATGAACATTTCAGGATACCGAGACAGTTCTTAGCACACTTTCAACTTGCCATCGAACAATATGGACAGCGTCTTCAGGACACCCCCTACGAACATTTCAGGACACCGCGATGGTTCTTATTACACTTCAGGACAACGCATGTGTTCTTAGAACACACCCCCATTTTGTTTATGTGCGAACATTTCAGGACAACGCGAGAGTTCTTAGAACACTTTCAACTTGACATCGAACAATACGGACAGCGTCCTCAGAACACCCCCATTTTGTTTATTTGCGAACATTTCAGGACACCCCGAGCGTTCTTAGAACACTTTCAACTTGCCATCGAACAATACGGACAGCGTCTTCAGGACAGCCCCTGCTAACATTTCAGGACACGAGACAGTTCTAAGAACACTTTCAACTTGACAACGAACAATACGGACAGCGTCATCAGAACACCCCCATTTTATTTATTTGCGAACATTTCAGGACACCCCGAGTGTTCTTAGAACACATTCAACTTGCCACAGAACAATACGGACTGCGTCCCCAGAACACCCCCATTTTGTTTATTTGCTAACATTTCAGGACACCCCAGGTGTTCTTCGAACACATTCAACTTGCCACAGAACAATACGGACAGCGTCCCCAGAACACCCCCATTTTGTTTATTTGCGAACATTTCAGGACACCGTGAGTGTTCTTAGAACAGTTTCAGCTTGCTTGCGACCAAAACAGACACATATTGAGTCCTCAGAACACCCCCCATTCAGTTTATTTAGAACATTTCAGAACACCCGTGATGTCCGCAGACAAATCGAACACAAAAAGAACGTCTACCACATAAAAAAGCACAACATCCTCCCCAAACATTTCTACACACCAACACACTCTACTAAATACACATTTTGAACAAACTTTCACCGCGCCGTCCGCGGACGCGCGTGAATCCAAGATGGTGGGCGGTACCGAAAATCTGACGCGCTTCACGCTTAACACCGTCCAATCAGCGAAAACGCCATATGTCCGAACACAGATAGCACTATTTTTTTTTTACCTACTTTTTGGTCATTTTCAAAAAAACTACTGGACGGATTTTCACCAAATTTGCAAAAGCACGCTTTCGGGACCAAGCCGCTGCTCCTGGTCCAAATTTAGTGAAAATCCGTCCAGCGATTTGGGCTGTAGGCACGAGCAAAAATGTTTTCCCATTCAGTCTATGGGAAAAAAAGACATTTTGGGACCCCCCTATAACTTTTCCCCCCCTGGACGAATCCTCATCAAACTTTGCAAAAACATTCAGAGTGGGCCATATACTTTTTTTGCAAGGTTTGGTGTGGATTCGTCCAGGAGGAGCGAAGTTATAAGCCACCCAAAAAGTGCTCTTCGCGGACACACTTCCCTGTTCGCTCCGCGGACAGGAGAGGGATTGGGCAAGCGGGTTGCGGGGTGTCCACGGACATATTACGTGCTTTCCCATTGGCTGCAGTGCTGCGTGCAGTGCGTCGTATTTTCAAGACGCCCACCATCTTTGTTTGTGGTGTGCCTGAGAGCCGAGGAGCGGGATCTGCCGCCTGCTAGTAAGTGTCTTCCTTCCGTTCCCTCCACCCCCGCTCATGCCCATGTCTTCTTCCAGTTCCCCCCACCCCTGCTCATGCCCCGTGTCTCTCTCCTGTTTCCCCCCACACCCCGCTCATGCCTCGTGTCTCCCTCCTGTACCCCCCACACCCCGCTCATGCCCCTGTCTTCCTCCCACGTTCCCTGCACCCCCTGCTCATGCCCTTGTCTCCTTCCTGTCCCACCCCACCCCCGCTCATGCCCCATGTCCCCCCTGTTCCTCCAGCCCCGCTCATATCATCGGCACACGGTGGCCTGCGGAGGGCCGAGGAGCGGGATCTGCCGCCTGCACACTAAGGTTATGTCCGTTTCTCCCTCTTGATCCCCCCTACTCCTGCTCATCCCCCGTGTCTCCCCTGTTCCCCCGCCCTCCGCTCATCACCCATGTCTCCCCTGTTCCCCCCACTCCCCGCTCATGCCCCATGTCTCCTCTGTTCCCCCCACCCCCGCTCATTCCCCGTGTCTCCTCTGTTCTCCCTCACCCCCTTCTCATGCCCCGTGTCTCCCTCCTGTCCCCCCCACCCCCCGCTCATGCCCTGTGTCTCCTCTGTTCCCCCCCACCCCCGCTCATGCCCTGTGTCTCCTCTGTTCCCCCCACCCCCTGCTCATGCCCTGTGTCTCCTCTGTTCCCCCACCCTCCGCTCATCCCCCATGTATCCCCCCACCCCCGGTCATGCCCTGTGTCTCCCCTGTTCCCCCCACCCCCTGCTCATGCCCCGTGTCTCCCCTGTTCCCCCACACCCCGCTCATGCCCCGTGTCTCCCCTGTTCCCCCACCCTCCGCTCATCCCCCATGTCTCCCATTTTCCCCCCACCCCCCGCTCATGCCCTGTGTCTCCTCTGTTCTCCCCGACCCCGCTCATGCCCCATGTCTCCTCTGTTCCCCCCACCCCCCACTCATGCCCCGTGTCTGCCCTGTTCCCCCAACCCCCCGCTCATGCCCTGTGTCTCCTCTGTTTCCCCCCGCTCATGCCCCGTGTCTCCCTCTTCTTCCCCCCACCCCCCACTCATGCCCCGTGTCTCCCTCCTGTCCCCCACACCCCCCGCTCATGCTCTGTGTCTGCCCTGTTCCCCCACTCCTGCTCATGCCCTGTATCACCCTCGTGTTGCCCCCACCCCCACTCATGCCCCGTGTCTGCCCTGTCCCCCACCCCGCTCATGCCCCGTATCTCCCTCGTGTTGCCCCCACCCCTGCTCATGCCCCGTGTTTCCCTTTTCCCCCCACCCCCTGCTCATGCCTGTGTCTCCGTCTTCTTCCCCCCACCCCCTGCTCATGCCCCGTGTCTCCCTCTTCTTCCACCCCACCCCCCGCTCATGCCCTGTGTCTCCCTCTTCTTCCCCCCCACCCCTGCTCATGCCCCGTGTCTCCCTCCTGTCCCCCCCAACCCCCGCTCATGCCCCGTGTCTCCCTCACGATCCCCTGACCCCCCGCTCATGCCCCATGTCTCCCCTGTTCGCCCCCACCCCCCGCTCATGCCCCGTGTCTCCCCTGTTCCCCCCACCCCCCGTCATGCCCCGTGCCTCCCTCCTGTTGCCTCCCACCCCCCGCTCATGCCCCGTGTCTGCCCTGTTCCCCCCAGCACCTGCTCATGCCCCGTGTCTCCCTAGTGTTGCCCCCACCCCCCCGCTCATGCCCCGTGTCTGCCCTGTTCCCCCACCCCCGCTCATGCCCTGTGTCTCCCCTGTTCCCCCCACCCCCGCTCATTCCCTGTGTCTCCCTCTTCTTCCCCCCACCCCCACTCATGCCCTGTGTCTCCCTCTTCTTCCCTCCCCACCCCCCGCTAATGCCCCATGTCTCCCTCCTGTGCCCCCCACACCCCGCTCATGCCCTGTGTCTGCCCTGTTTTCCCACCCCCTGCTCATGCCTCGTGTCTCCCACCTGTCGCCCCCACCCCCTGCTCATGCCCCGTGTCTACCCTGTTCCCATCAACCATCGCTCATGCCCCGTGTCTCCCTGGTTCACCCCACCCCCGCTCATGCCCCATTTCTCCCCTGTTCCCCCCACCCCCTGCTCATGCCCCGTGTCTCCCTCTTCTTCCCCCATCCCCTGCCCATGCCCCGTGTCTCCCTCCTGTCCCCCCACCCCACACTCATGCCCCGTGTCTACCTCTTGTTCCCCCCACCCCTAGCTCATGTCCCGTGTCTGCCCTGTTCCCCCCACTACCTGCTCATGCCCCGTGTCTCCCTCATGTTCCCCCACCCTCGCTCATGCCCCGTGTTTCCCTCGTCTTCCCACCCACCCCCCCGCTCACGCCCGTGTCTCCCTCGTGTCCTCCCCACCCCCGCTTATCCCCTGTGTCTCCCTCATGATCCCCCACCCCATGCTCATGCCCCGTGTCTCCCTCCTGTCCCCCCACCTCCCGTTCATGCCCCGTGTCTCCCTCATGATCCCCCCACCCCCACTCATGCCCCGTGTCTCCACTGTTCCCCCACTCCCCCGGTCATGAACCGTGTCTCCCTCCTGTCCCCCCCACCCCCCGCTCATGCCCCATGTCTGCCCTGTTCCCCCACCCTCGCACATGCCCTGTGTCTCCCCTGTTCCCCCATCCCCCGCTCATGCCCCATGTCTCCCTCGTGTTGCCCCACCCCCTGCTCATGCCCCGTGTCTCCCTCTTCTCCCCCCACCCCCGCTCATGCCCCGTGTCTCCCTCCTGTCCCCCATCCCCCGCTCATGCCCCATGTCTCCCTCACGATTCCCCCACCCCCCGCTCATGCCCCATGTCTCCCCTCTTCGCCCCCACACCCCGGTCATGCCCCATGTCTCCCCCCTTTTCCCAGCACCCCCCGCTCATGCCTTGTGTCTCCTCTGTTCCCCCCACCCCCCGCTCATGCCCCATGTCTCCTCTGTTCCCCCCCACCCCCGCTCATGCCCCGTGTCTCCCTCCTGTCCCCCCAACCCCTGCTCATGCCCCATGTCTTCCTCTTGCCTCCCCCACCCCCCGCTCATGCCCCGTGTCTGCCCTGTTCCCCCCACCCCGCTCATGCCCCGTGTCTCCCTCGTGTTGCCCCTACCCCTGCTCATGCCCCGTGTCTCCGCTGATCCCCCCACCCCCACTCATGCCCCGTGTCTCCTCTGTTCCTCCCACCCCCCACTCATGCCCTGTGTCTCCTTCTTCTTCCCCCCCGCTCATGCCGCGTGTCTCCCTCTTCTTCCCCCCACCCGCTGCTCATGCCCCGTGTCTCCCTCCTGTCCCCCTCACCCCCGCTCATGCCCTGTGTCTGTCCTGTTCCCCCCACCCCCTGCTCATGCCCCGTGTCTCCCTCATGTTTCATGTTGCCCCCACCTCTTGCTCATGCCCCGTGTCTCCCCTGTTCCCCCCACCCCCCGCTCATGCCCTGTCTCCTCTGTACCCCTCCACCCCCTGCTCATGTCCTGTGTCTCTCTCTTCTTCCCCCCACCCCCTACCCCATGTCTCCCTCCTGCCCCCCACCCCCTGCTCATGCCCTGTGTCTACCTCTTGTTCCCCCACCCCCCGCTCATGCCCCGTGTCTGCCCTGTTCTCCCCAACCCCGCTTCATGCCCTGTGTCTGCCCTGTTCTCCCCTACCCCCCGCTCATGCCCCGTGTCTCCCCTGTTCCCCCCACCCCCAGCTCATGCCCCTGTCTCCATGTTCTTCCCCCCCTCCCCCTGCTCATGCCCCGTGTCTCCCTCGTGTTCCCCCCACACCCTGCTCATGCCCCGTGTCTCCCTCGTGTTCCCCCCCACCCTTCGCTCATGCCCCGTGTCTCCCTCTTGTTCCCCCACCCCCGCTTATCCCCCGTGTCTCCCTCACGATCCCCCACCCCCGCTCATGCCCCATGTCTCCCTCCTGTACCCCCAACCTCCCGCTCATGCCCCATGTCTCCCTCACGATCCCCCCACCACCCCCCACTTATGCCCTGTGTCTCCCCTGTTCCCCCACCCCCTGTCATGCCCGGTGTCTCCCCTATTCCCCCACCCCCCGGTCATGCCCCGTGTCTCCCTCCAGTTGCCCCACACCCCCTGCCCATGCCCCGTGTCTCCATTGTGTTGCCCCCACCTCCCGCTCATGCACCGTGGCTCCCCTGTTCCCCCACCCCCCGCTCATGCCCTGTGCCTCCTCTGTTCCCCCCCACCCCAGCTCATGCCCCATGTCTCCCATGTTCCCCCACCCCCCATCATGCCCTGTGTCTCCTCTGTTCCCCCCACCCCCGTTCATGCCCCGTGTCTCCCTCTTCTTCCCACCACCCCCTGCTGCGAATGCCCCGTGTCTCTGTCCTGTCCCCCCACCCCCCGCTCATGCCCCATGTCTACCTCTTGTTCCCCCCACCCCCTGCTCATTCCCCATGTCTGCCCTGTTCCCCCACCCCCCGCACATGCCCTGTGTCTCCCCTGTTCCCCCCCGCCCCCTGCTCTTGCCCCGTGTCTCCTTCCTGTCCCCCACCCCCGCTCATGCCTCGTGTCTACCTCTTGTTCCCCCCACCCCCTGCTCATGCCCCGTGTCTGCGCTGTTCCTCCACCCCCGCAAATGCCCTGTGTCTCCCCTGTTCCCCCAACCCCTGCTCATGCCCCGTGTCTCCCTCCTGTCCCCCCACCCCCCGCTCATGCCCCGTGTCTCCCTCCTGATTCCCCATCCCACGCTCATGCCCCGTGTCTCCCCTGTTTGCCCCCCCTGTCATGCCCTGTGTCTCCCCCCAGTTCCCCCCACCCCCCGCTCATGCCCTGTGTCTCCTCTGTTCCCCCCACCCACACGCATGCCCCGTGTCTCCCTCCTGCTCCCCCCTACCCGCTGCTCATGCCCCGTGTCTCCCTCCTGTCCCACCCACCCCCCGCTCATGCCCCTTGTCTGCCCTGTTCCCCCCATCCCCAGCTCATGTCCCATGTCTCCCTTGTGTTGGCCCCACACCCCGCTCATGCCCTGTGTCTCCTCTGTTCTCCCCCACCCCCTGCTCATGCCCTGTGTCTCCTCTGTTCACCCCACCCCCCGCTCATGCCCCGTGTCTCCCTCTTCTTCTCCCCACCCCCTGTTCATGCCCCGTGTCTCCCTCCTGTCCCTTCAACCCCCCGCTCATGCACCGTGTCTGCCCTTTTCCCTCCACCCCCTGCTCATGCCCTGTGTCTCCCTCGTGTTGCCTTCACCCCCCGCTCATGCCTCGTGTCTCCCCTGTTCCTCCCACCCCCCGCTCATGCCCTGTTTCTCCTCTGTTCCTCCCCACCCACGCTCATGCTCTGTGTCTCCCTCCTGTACCTCACACCCCCTGCTCATGCCCTGTGTCTCCCTCCTGTCCCCCCTGCTCATGCCCCATGTCTGCTCTGTTCCCTCCACCCCTGCTCATGCCCTGTGTCTCCTCTGTTCCCCTTACCCCCCGCTCATGCCCCGTGTCTTCCCTGTCCCCCCTCCCACCGCTCATGCCCTGTGTCTACCTCTTGATCCCCCCACCCCCCGCCCCGCTCATGCCCTGTGTCTGCCCTGTTCCCCCCACCCCCGCTCATGCCCCATGTTTCCCTTGTGTTGCCCCCACCCCCCGCTCATGCCCTGTGTCTCCTCTGTTCCCCCCACCCCCGCTCATGCCCCGTGTCTCCCCTGTTCTCTCCCACCCCCCGCTCATGCCCTGTGTCTCCCTCGTGTTGCTCCCACCCCCCGCTCATGCCCCGTGTCTCTCCTGTTCCCCCCTCCCCCTGCTCATGCCCCATGTCTACCTCTTGTTCTCCCCACCACCCGCTCATGCGCCGTGTCTGCCCTGTGTTCCCCCCACCCCCCGCTCATGCCCCGTGTCTCCCTCGTGTTGTCCCCACCCCCTGCTCATGCCCTGTGTCTCCTCTGTTCCACCCCACCCCCGCTCATGCCCTGTGTCTCCTCTGTTCCCCCCACCCCCTGCTCATGCCCCATGTCTCCCTCCTGTCCCCCCCACCCCCCGCTCATGCCCAGTGTCTGCCGTGTTTCCTCCACCCCCTGCTCATGCCCCGTGTCTCCCTCGTGTTGCCCCACCCCCACTCATGCCCCATGTCTCCCCTGTTCCTACCACCCCCCGCTCATGCCCTGTGTCTCCTCTGTTCCCCCTACCCCCTGCTCATGCTCCGTGACTCCCTCCTGTACCCCCCACCCCCGCTCATACCCCGTGTCTCCCCTATTCCCCCCTTTCCCCCGCTCATGGTCTGTGTCTCCCTCCTGTACCCCCCACCCCCGCTCATGCCCCCTGTCTGCCCTGTTCCCCCACCCCCTGCTCATGCCCCGTGTCTCCCCTGTTCCCCCCACCCCCCGCTTATGCCCTGTGTCTCCCTCCCATTGCCCCCACCCCCTGCTCATGCCCCATGTTTTCCCTGTTCCTCCACCCACCGCTCATTCCCCGTGTCTCCCCTGTTCCCCCCTACCCCCTGCTCATGCCCTGTGTGTGCCCTGTTCCCCCCCACACCCCGCTCATGCCCTGTTGTGTTCTCTTTATACACCGCCCCTTCCCTTTCCATTGTGGCCATCTTGGTAAAAGATTTTTCTTCCTACACCGGGACGCCGCAGGCGTCCCCGTTTGGGAAGAAAAATCTTTTTTTTTACCACCCGGGGTTCCCACTTTGAGGACCTAAGATGCTAGTGGTCTTCATCTATTGAAAAGGATGTTATGGTGATGTTGTACTAATAAAAACCTATGCAATTCAGTAAAAAACAAGTGTTACAGGGACGTTATGGTTAAGTTGCACTAATAAAAACCTATGAAATTCAATGAAAAAACTTTGTTAAAGGGACGTTATGGTTAAGTTGCTCTACTAAAAACCTATGAAATTCAGTGAAAAAAACTTTGTTAAAGGGACGTTATGGTTCCAAGTAAAACAGAAAAACCCTTGAAATTCGCCAGTTATGGAAAGCTAAGCAACCATAACTCGCGCCACCACCGTGCACTGCTAAGACTAACACCCACAACATCAAAGATGACATCACAAATGTCATTGATGACATCACTGATGACATCACATGTCTGGCTCACTCTTTTTTCTTTTGCTGACATATCTAGGCCACATGGTTTTCTTCAGTAACAGTCAGAAACTAAAAATGTTATTTTATTTGTAGACGTATCCTTCAAGTAGGTTCTTACAGTAATTCCCTTAGAGTCCAGTCACATCATATGAAACATATACATACGGGAAGACACAAGCTTGAAAGACAGCAATCCTTTTTGTGCATAAAGATAATCAATAGACTTATCAGCACTTTCTGATAGTTCTGTTGTTTTTTTATGGCTGTACTTTCCCTGTATATGGTCATATTTGTATACATTGTACTCACACTACTTTCCTTAGGGTCCAATCACATCATGTGATAGATATACATAGGGTAAATAGCAGCTTTGAAACAGAGCAATCATTTATTTGCATGAAAATAATCAGTTAAGTTATGAATTGTTTCTGCTACTACTTATGCTTTTTTGCTATCTTCACTTTCCCTGTACATACCCATATTGGTATGTGTTCTTGTCTCTTTGTGTTTTGTCTATAGTAATGCAATTATGTAATACATGAGTTTTATTACCTACTTACTACATATTTCACAGTACACAGAAATCTATTGAGAAAGCAATTATCATTTCATTATTCAACATATTAACATTATGAATATTATACCTTCATCTTGTACGCTGCACACAATGCTATGTTTCTGCATGAGTACCTTGGTATACTAGATATAACCCCATAATAGAATGCTATTCATATCAATGCATCGTTCCATACACTAATTAGGCTATGATATTTATTGCAATGATCCTTGACACTTTTTTCGCAAAATTATAATAAGAATCTCTTGTGCACATATTTCATGAAAAGTACATACACATGTGATGTCATCAGTGATGTCATCAATGACATTTGTGATGTCATCTTTGATATCGTGGGTGTTAGTCTTAGCAGTGCACGGTGGTGGCGCGAGTTATGGTTGCTTAGATTACCATAACTGGCGAATTTCAAGGGTTTTTCGTTTTTACTTGGAACCATAACGTCCCTTTAACAAAGTTTTTTTCACTGAATTGCACATCTATCGTTTCGCTGTCTACGCATCGTGAGTTATGCGGGGAGCATGAGGGTCAGATTTGGACCCTCATCTACAACAGTATGGAATTAATTCTTTGTTTTTGTGTTGCATTTTTGCAATTGTAGTTCCAACACTGAGAATGCTGCAAGTCTAGGAAAAATGCTTGGTTCTGAAGCCTGCTTCAAAAAGAAGATACTTTAGTGCACTAGGTAGACAACGCTCAGCAAAAAAGTTATACTTCTCTTTTGTGCCATCTGAAATGGGACTTCATGAAGGAAAATGGTAGTTGCACAAAATATAGAGTGGCACAAAGTGCCAAAATGAGTGTGATCTCGAGTTTTGACTTTTTAGGGACAAAGTGAAGATAAATAGTGCAGTAAAGCTTTCTAACTAGCCAACTATCAACATAAGATTTGAGTCTAAAAATGGATCTCAGTGGATAATCCATGGTGCTTTCAGGACTTCTGGGGTGTAACTAGATCACTGATATCCATGTAATGTACAAACAAGTAAACGTCTGTTGTGCACAGTCCAAAAACAAAGTAGTAACTAGAAGGCATAATTACAATCTTCTAGAAACAAAGCTGCTTTCAACCTGGAAAATGTTCATGTAGAAAAAGTCCATTGTCACTAGGACAATAGGTTAATAATAAACAGATGTCCTATTTGAGCCCCTGACCTTTAATTTAATAATTGATACTATTCAGAGGAAGGATCATATTAATCAGAAAGTCTGCTTAGCCCCACTTTGTGCCTGGCAGCACAGCGGTTTAACGGCAAATAATAAACATGATGTCACTACCAACAGACATATTGAATGGTAGGTGCTTGTTAATATACAGCAGCATATTGCCAAAGGGACATTTTGTGGTATTTACAGAAAGAACAATATGTCCATAATGGCATATGTGCATCATTTTCTGCAAGTGCTGCAAAAAAGGCAGAGGCTGAGAAACCACAACCATCCCCCAATTTGGAATGTCCTTATTAACAACAATAGAAACATTCACATCATTTATTTGTGATGGAGAATTCTGAGTAAGTGAAGAAATGAGTCTGTACTGCATGGATTATTATTATTATTATTATTATTATTATTATTAGTAGTAGTAGTAGTAGTAGTAGTAGTAGTAGTAGTAGTAGTAGTAGTAGTAGTATTTTGGTATTTATTGAGTGCAGACCTAGCTTCAAGGACCAATGGAGTGCTTTACAATCATAGAGGGAAGAACATTGTGAGTGGACCAGAGAAACAAGGGAGTGGGCAGCTAAAAACAGGGAAGGGGCAGGGTGGGCAGTTTGGTATCAAGGGATCTACAAGAAACCAAGGAAGGAAACCGCAGGGATCAGATCTCAGGTAGGGAGGGTATTGAAGGGTGTGGACCTAGGCATTAGGGATGAGACATTCCTTGAGGCCTTGTTCTTTCATAACGCGCTTAATACCGGTGACCAGTTTCTAAGCGCGAGACCAGGATTCTAACCTGCGTTGCTATGCATTGTCGTGCTTCTAAGACAAACTTGTTGCTCCTGAGCTATCGCCCCGATATGAGGGGTTGATGGGGATGAGGGTCGAAGGGGCTTGAGGCGTGGGCAGAGAAAGCCTGAATTCTGGTTATCTCCTTCCTGCACCAGTGGAATTCAAGTCTGCACATATCCTTACCTCTGTTGGATTGTATGCCTCCAGAGATGCTGACGTTCTCAGTGACGTAGCTTGGGGTCTACAGGTTGCCAGCCTTGAAGATGATGCAGCATGATTTGATGAAGATACAACTTAACAGCAGGAGACAGTGAAGTTCAAAGAGGTTTGGGTGATATTGAATTTGTGGAGTCCTTTGATGTGTTGTGCTGTAGCATGCAGGACACATCTCATGGGTGCCAGGGTATCTGCTGGATGGGCTTCCGAAAGGACATTGCCACCATCTAGGTGGTAGAAAACCTAGGCTTGGACAGATGATCTGAAGTTGTTTTCTTGGATAAATGACTTGATTTTCCCACATCAGTGAAAGTTGGTACCATGCTTTTTTGTCTTTCTTGGTTTGTGCTGTTGAAGGTGTGGTGTGTGTTAATGTCAAATCCAAGGGGCTTGGCATAGATGGGCTGGTGGTTAAGAAGCCCTCAATGTGCAAAGCAAAGAGCCATGTTTGGATGTCATGGTGTTCAGCGTTCTTGCTGAGGAGTAGTAATTCAGTCTTACAGGGGTTGAGCTTCAGGTAAGCATTGGATATCCACTACTGGATCAATGAGAGGCAGGTCTTCAGCCTGTGGATGTCTTTGTTGGGGGATATCATGAGTTAGAGCTGCATGTTATCTGAGTACTTGTGGATGTGAATGTTGTGTGGAGTGAGGAAGGTTCCAGGTGGTGGTACACCAAAAGATTGGTTCTTTGGGAGAAAGGACATCTAAATCTGTGGATAAAAGTCAGGGGGAGTGTTGTGGCAGCTTTGGGAAGACCATGAAGGGAAACACAAGATAATGAGCTGTTCTGGCCCTCGGGAAGAACACCCTGGCCCTAGCGGGGGTGCCCGTCCCTAGACAGCGGATGGTGTAACGCCTATCTAAGAGGGATAGGTCAAGAAGCTGTCCCTCACTCTATAAAAAAATAGAGTGGATTACAAATCAAAACCCACTTTTAACAGCAATAAGGAATGGAGGGGCAACCACAGGGAGTGAAGGTGTCCACAAGAGTGTGATTAGATCTTGTGGGCTACACCGGGCTGTATCAACTAGCATGTGGTAGCTGGGGTCATCAGGATTTTATCTTCATATTTAATCACCTGATGGCTCCTTTTATCTGCATGCTGGTGGTGTCAGAGTGAGGAAGAGACAAATAAAATGAAAACCAACAATTGTATGTGATAAGAGGATAGGATCCTCTTAAGAATATACAAAGCCCAAAAAACTGTAGGGCTTGCTACAAACAGTAAAACACCCACAGAAGATCCAAGGAGATACTTGATTAATGTACTACTGAAATATTGTGTTAGATAAGACACCTGGACCCATGTACCCTTACTTTTTATTGTTCAGGTCAAAAGTCTAATGATATATATATTGCATGTTGTGATTTATGAATAATGCTAAGATATGTGTGGCCAAAAGGGCAATTGTTAGATAGTCTGAATTACAGCGACGTGGACATCGCCTGACCCTGCACCTCTCCCAGATGAGCCCAGCTGACCTGCGTGCTCCACGAAGTTACAACCTGTAGCCAACCAATCCTGAGGCATTGTCCCTATACGATAACATACTTACCAGTCCCCTTGTCCAATGAATTTACTAATTGTATCCCCTATAGTACACGTCATTGATGACGTGTTTTTGTAATATAATGTGTATTTCTCGTTGTTTGGGCAGAGCGCTCTCTGAATATCAGAGTCCTCTGCGTGCCCCATTCTAACTTTATATAAAGACTTATCGTTTACCTCACTTGCATTTGGTCCTGGTCTCATTCCCTGCTGGGGTGTATCCATTATTGTCTCTTATTTGGTTATTTCACTGTAATTGTGGGGAATGCCAGCTTTCAGTGGTAAGTGTGTTTCCTCCCCCTCCCTCCCTGGTTCTCAATCCTAGCAATCCCCTCCTCGTCCTCCCAACCCCTCTTACTCTTTTTTTTGGCCCATTTCGGGAGCAAACGGCTGGGAACACTTCTGTCCCCAGTGCATCCGCTCCCGATCTGTGACAGGCCATCATGGAAAGGAAGAAGGGACTACACGCAGTCCCTTCACTCCTTTCCATGGTGGCCATTTTTTGGTTTACTTTTTTCAATGTTTTCCAATGGCCACCATGCAAAGGGAAAAGGGACTAGTTGTAGTACGTTCTCCCTTTCCATGGTGGCCATTTTATTTTTTTACCTTTTTCTTTTCATTTTGAATGGCTGCCATCGAAAGGGAAAACAGGCTCATTTTCGGTCTTGCTGGCGGGGTACTAATAGCAATAAGCCCCTTGACGTGGGGGTATTACTGAGTCTGGTAAAGCCGCAGGGCCTTCATTAAGTAACAATGGTCCCCTGGGCTTTACCTGACTCTGTAATGCCCGTGTGGCTCGGAGCTTATTGCTTAAATGTTGGATTATTAGCCTGTCTTGATGAGGACCATAGGAGGTCGAACAGGTGTTGACATGGGGGTAATTACTCAATAAAACACCTGAAAAGAAACAATCAGTAGTCTTAAATTCATTATCTTTAAGGACAATTGCATGACAAAGGGGTGACTGACCTTTATACTACTTAAAGCTCTTTGTCCACTAACTGGGGCCTTGCTATTTCAGAACCACACCTAGCAGTAAACGCTGACTGAAAAAGTTCATCTTGATCAATATTTTCTTGAAGCTGAATTGCCACAACCTTCTCCATTATTCTCCCTAGAAAGAGGAGGCGGGTTATTGGTCTAAAGTTAACCCGATGCGCAGGATCTAAAAGGGGAAGAATCCTACCAGCCTTGCTGTTAAGAAAACATTACAATTCTCTCAAGACGAAGGAGAGCTTCACGTTGCATTCTTTTATAATTCCTTAGGGAACTATATCACAACCACATGAGGCAGCTTTTAAAACATCTATAAATGAAGTTAGAGTACTTAGATGGATACATTTAAAAGCATTTCGTTCTTGAGCATCTCTTTGCGCAATTCCCGGAGCATCACAGGCTTGTGGCAATTAAATCTCATTGTGTATCTTCTTCCTTTTGTTAATAAAGAAAACATTGAATTAACTTAATATTTGAACAGAGTGTTTTTATGGCAGCGTTTCTTCTCTTCCTAAGCATCGGTAGGAATTCTTGAAAGTCCCGCTGTCTTTAAGCCTTTCATGTGTCTCTGTTATTATCTCTTAATGATTGGTTATGCCAAGGAGTATTTCATTTATTTAAAATGGTTTGTGTTTTCTGGAACATGCAAGGTAACAAGCTGACTTAAAGACTGGGCTGTCATTTGTGTTCCTGGCAGTGACAATTCCGAATGTAAAATAACAGTAGAGCAATCTTTAAGGGACCTAAAGTTAGTTACCAAGTCGATGATTTGCTATGAATTGAGAAGGGGCATCAAAAATCAACAGACCAACCCAAAATCATTAGTTCTTTCATAAAGATTTTATTTTATTTTATTTTATTTTCGTGGTGGAAATTACAGAATCTAAAATATGACCGATAGTGTGTGTGCTGAAAGAGGCAAACGATGATAATAATGCTTCAGACATTTTCAACATTTTCAAAAAGCCATCCTTAGCTGGTAAATTAAACACACGTAAAAATATATGACAAGAATTGCTGATACTGTTCATTGATATCAAATCTGACATTTGTTGTTCAAAAACATTAACTCACAGTCCTGGTAGCATAGTATGCGTTGCTTACTTTAAAAAGCACTGTCTTCCCCCACCTATTTTTACCTACCAATCCTCACGAGAGAAGGTATAACCATCCCATAACAATGCATCAAACACATGTGGTCAGTGTGGAGAAAAACAGGTTTCTGTTAAAACACATGTGCATGAGATGTATATAATTCATGAAGTCTCTCACACCATGTGAATGATTCACTGCTGAACGTACATTTAATAGGCCACAGTTTACCTCTAGTTGTGATAACATATTCACTCCTTATTCCTGTCCATGCTGAACATACACTGCATTATTATTATTATTATTATTATTATTATTATTATTATTATTATTATTATTATTATTCTTATTCTTATTATTATTATTATTATTATTATTATTATTCTTATTCTTATTAATAATAATCCCTTTCACCTTCTCTACCTTTCTTCTCAAATGCCTTCTCCATAATACCGGTATGGGATGACACTGAAATAAAACATATTTAAAAACGACGTGTTAGTAAAATAGAACTAGGACTAAGTTTAAGTATGTTTCGGTATAGTCTTTCTTTATTAGTCTCATGAAAGGAAAATAATCATTGATAAGTAAAGAAGTTATGGTTTGAATACGTGTTTTTTTAATTCAATGTTTTATTGGTTTGACAAGAAAGAAAATAAAACATAAAATTCCTTCTCTCTTTGCATAAACCTTTAACATACTTTCTCCATAATAAAAAAAAAAAGAAGAGAGGCAGGACAAATTAAAAGCTTATTTCACTTTCAATCATTCATTCATTCCATTCCTTATTCATCCACATCATTCAAATTCAGATATTAACTTGCCTCATCTCGTCTCATATAAGTTGTTTATTTATAAATTGTGCATATTGGATGATTTTAATCTTGAAGTATAAACTGTTCATTATTATTGGTAATGTTTTTTTCAATGTAATTGAATGGGAATTTTAGTGTTCTTAATTTATTAGCACAAACAAATTGTAATTATATGCTTTTTCTTCATATAAAATGTGCTTAAAGTTTAAAATGGATTATACTAATTGCACAATAACAAAAAATATATATACTTTGATTCCAAATAAATAGCTCAGTTAACTTGCAGCAGCTCAATTCGGCTCAAACACGTTACTCTACATCACCATTGAAGGCAGCCCTTAAACAGAGATCCAGGGCTAGGTGCCCTTGCCCCTCTCCATTGATCCTGCATACACATGAACCGTTTCCACCTATGGGAGCCGATGTTAAGGGGAGGGCAGGGCTTCCAACTATGCACTGGAATAAGTGGTCACGGCCCATACTAGACTCTTTCTTGGGCGTAGGGATGACTCCTTCACTAAGTGTCCTGTTCTAGTGCCCCATTAGACATCTTTCTGAGGGTAAATACTGATAGATGCAGTCAGTATTTTACATTAGCATCCTTTGCGGGGGAACCAGCCAATCAGGAGGCTGGAAATGCAGGCTGAATCTGCCGATTTAACCTGCATTTCTAGCCGGCTGATGGCCAGTTCCCCCGCCCGCCATATTCCCCCCATTGCCGGAAGCTTTTTTTCCCATTCCTCCTCCCCACTTACCTCATTGCGGCGCCAGCCAGTGTCGACGCAGCTGCTGCTTCCTCTCTGCTTGATATTTACAGCTGCCATGGAAAGGGAGACCCACCAATCGATTCCATGGAGGGCTTCGGTATAGTATTTTCTTTCCCTGAATGGGACGCCGCAAGGCACCCTGTTCCCAGAAAAAAAACATACTTTCCTGCAAGCCCTGGCCCAGTCTCTGGGACAGATGCTAAGGGTGTTATGCTCCCGTTCCAAGAGCTGGAATGGGTAGTAACATCCCGGATTTAAATCAAAATGTATTGGCACATATAGATTTTTTCCAGAATAATTTAATATACAGCAAGGGTGCAGCAGCACACCTTCATTTTGACAGCACTGAGTGAGTCCAGGAGCATCTAGAATCCAACCAACTCCTAGGTATATGTCAATCTGACTTCAGACTTTTACATGGTACAGAAACTGCCCTTGTGGACCTCAAAAGCCAGATTGATGAAATTAAAGACAAAGGCAAGGCCGCTATCCTACTCCTACTAGACCTCTTGGCAGCCTTCAATTTAGTCGATCATGAAATCCTTTGCAGCCACCTATCTAGCGCAGCACATTTCTCCCCCTCCGCCACCTCCTGGATACAATCCTTCCTAGTGAACAGAACCATGAGAGTCTTCCCCATCACATCAGCAGCAGACCCCATCCCCATCACATGCGGAGTCCCACAAGGCTCTTGTGTCTCCCCGACTTTGTACAACATATTTTCGAAGCCACTATTAGACAAACTGGACCGCCTGGGTGTCACCTACACTAACTATGCAGATGACACCCAGATACTCCTCACTATCTCAGGCACCTACAACACAGACGCCACCCGAATCAATGAACTCTTCTCCATCATTCAGGCATGGATGGCCACTCACAGCCTCTGTCTAAATGATGAGAAGACAGAGCTTCTCCTAGTCGGCTCTCCCAGCAACCTGTCCAAACTCAGTCCTCACTGCAAAAACATTATTATCAACGGTAACACCATCCCCATTGTTAATAGTGTGAAAACCCTAGGCTTTTTTTTACTTTGATGCCAACACCAACCTCACCAAACAAACTAATATGACGGCATCAGCCGCCGCCTACACTGGCAAACTGATAAGAGCCTGCAGACCTTTCCTCTCGCCCCATAGCTGCCTCTCACTTGCCAGAGCACTCATACCGTCCAAACTGGACTATTGTAACAGCCCATACCAAGGTGCCAACCAATCAATAATTAACAAACTCCAAGTTCTCCAGAATAATGCATTGCGCGCAGCACTCAACATCCCAAGACGAGAGCACATTTCCACAACTAGGAAAGCATGCAAATGTCTCTCAATACAACAAAAAATTGACCTCAAAACCATCTGCCTCACCTACAAAGCCTTAAACAACCTAGCCCCACCATATCTCACCAACAAATTCACTATGAAATCCGCTCCCAGAATCACCAGGTCATCCAACTCCTTATGCTTGGTAGTGCCTAGATTCACATTAAATAGAGCAGGCGGCTCCAGTTTCACAGTGCTTGCCTCACTTCTCTGGAACTCCCTACCCCTCAATATCAAAACCATTGAGTCCTTCCCAATCTTTAGGAAACAGGTTATTCGCTGGCTACTGAACAAAGAGTAGCGATCACCTCTGAATTTCCTATGAACCTGCTGAAGTTTTGTAAATAATGTAAATTGCTGTAATTTGTAATTGTTGCACCATGTATAATGCATACCTCATTCCAGTAACTGAACTCTTTATGCGCACATGTACCCACGGGTCTGGAATGCTATACAAATAAAATAAACAAACAAACAAAACGTTATATGTCGGTTTAGGGAAGGACAAGCTTCGAAGTTGGGAAAATTTCACAAACGTTCACCGTGGCTGAACGGATTTCTCGACCGCACTTGCACAGTACCTTTTAAAAGATGAAAAGCTGTAGCTGAGGCAGTTGTTCCTGGAAGTTCCTGCAGATCTCACTGTTCCTGAGCTTCAGTCGTGGGGACAAGAAGGCGGATGTCTAGAGGTTCCTGCACTGCCCAGGGAAGGGGCCACAAGCTTGGCAAAACGTCGGTTTAAGGTGTGAGTGCCTTAAAGTCCATGAACTGGTATCCTTCCCAGTGCCTATCCGGTTTTCAACAGTACTCTGAAGAAAATTTGATCAGTATCTGGACGGTGTCCAGGTGGCTTGAGAGTTGGTTGTTCCCACCAAATTCAAGGGAAGAAGTTAATCTTGAAGGGCTTCTCAGTCGATGGAGTTTCAGGCAATTCGGACCTGCAGCTGGGCTTCTCTGGTGGACCAGGAGTTGCAGCAGTCGCCTCCCTTCAGCTCGTCTTCGGTTCTTTTGTTCCAATGGTCAACTCTGCTTTCCAAGTCCCAGAGACCTGCTTTTAAACAGTTTTCCTCCGTTCATTCCTGCGTAGCTGTCACTCACCCAGCAGGGTGGCTGTCCTTGCCAGACAGCAGCCGGCCAATCACTCCAGAGTGCATTCAGGTCTCCTAGGAGACTAAGCACAGGGAGTTTTGTTTGGGCACCTCCCTCACATCCTGTCCACCCCAGAAACTCAGGTGCCAGAGAAGGGCTTCAGCAAAGGCCAACGAACAAAGGGACCAAACCTGGTTTGGCGCACAGAGTTAAACACAAGAAGGACCTTTCCGAAAAGAAACGGCGAAAAATGCTGGTCAGAGTCTGTTTTTACAGATAGGTCTTGGGTGCCATATTGAAAAACAAGGATGCCCCGATTTTTAGCTACTGGTGTTCGCGGTCAGGATAAAATGTGGTAGTTTGTCATAAACCACTGCCACCAGCCATTTCAAGTGGTAAAGGGTAACCTTTGACTGTTACATGAGTGTTTAGACTCAGGGGATGCTAGGCAACCCCTCCAGCACTCTATAAGAAGATAGTGTGTGCTGGGTCTCTAAATTTAAAAAGACTACTAAAGTCAATTTAATTTTAAATGCACTGGGAGACAGGAGTCAGTCCCAACGAAGGTATTTAAACCTTAGGGAGTCTGAAAGACACCCCTGTGCCGCTGCACTGAAGGTGCTGTGTGAAACACAAGAAAAAGATGATGCCTATGGAGTTGTTTAAAACTCCATATCCAAAGAACACAAAAGTAAATACACATCAAAATACATGAAAGAATGGGAAAAAAAGGCTCACACTCTTTCCAGGTAAAAGTTAAAATCCTAGAAATCCATCAACGTTGCTGGGGATCTCAAAAGGTAAGCTGAATTAGCACATTCTTGAGAATTCTCCCTAACAATGGTGTGTGTTAACTAGGATGTCAGACAGATATGTGGGACACAATGTACACAGAGACAGGTTCAAAAATAAAATAGTAAGTGGACATGACGTACCCACTAGCCTTTTATAGATATCTCATCCATTTCACATTACTAGTGTACACTGTGCTCAGACGAAAATAGTCAGAGACAAATCCTTAACTAAGTTTCAAAGCCAAATTCAAGAACACGGAAAGAACTGCAGTTTACACTTTTCAGCAAAGAAGACGTCTTCCCAATGTTGGCATTTAAACCACTGTAACCGACTCTCTGATGTCTGCTACCAACTACCAACTGCTTCAGCAGGCAGAATCTGTCTCCACTAACAAGTAAGAGCAGTTCCTCAACTTATGAGATGTGCGCTTCACAGAAAAGAGACCTGTGAAAGGAAAGACCGGAAGACACAAGTTCAGAACCACAGTGCAGTTTCGGAAAATGTGCAAACAGTCTTTCAATTATGTGTGAGGTAAACCAGTTATCTCCGGGAAAAGTCTTTCTGGGCAATGGAACGTTGACCTTTGAAAACCGAGCATTGAAGACAACTTTGAGAGTTTAAGCGTCTGTTGTGGGGTATGGTCAATTCAGTCCTTTGTTGTATATGATATTTGGAGGGTTCTTACATTGGAAGGAACACATCCCCCATTTCTCCACATACACAATAGTATCAATGCAGTTTAAACACCTTAGAAAATCATACAGGAAGACATTAGTAGTTGTGCCTTCAAACATCCTATGAATCTCAAACATAAATGATCAGAAAATAGCCTTTCTGCATCAGCTCCCAGGGTTCACAGTCAAAGCAGCAATCCCAAGGGACGCCCATAAGTATTGGAAACCACCACCCTTTAAGTATGGAAGTGGCTCCAGAACACCATGTATGAAATTAACATCCCCACTTTGTCTGTACTACTAAAGAGAGACGGGCCATATTTAGCCTAAAATTACTAATGGGGGGGATTAGCGTAGCATTCTTTTGTACATTAATATTATTCTAGTCATGTACTGATCTCCTACTCAAAGATGCATATATTGTGTACTCACCAACCGGCTCATGTTGCATACTGATGCTACTATTTGCCCTGTATAAAAGGATAACAAATTGGAGTGCAGCACTGCATTTTTTAATTATAGCCACCATAGGCAAGAGCATGAAAAGGAGTATCAGTTGTGAATATTGTCTCACCAAAATGGTAAGCGGGCAGAAAAAGATAACCGCTCTTCGTAAGCTGGCACTGTATAAATTGACCTCAATAATGAGATTTGGTAAATGATTAGTGTCAAAAGCCTAGCATCTGGACAAGTTACATCAGCAAACAATTGGATAATAATAATGTCTAGTTTTATATAGCACTACAAACCTGCAGGTATCTAAGCGCTGAAATAATAGTGGATTTTATTATCACACCGCGTGGTACTCCATTTATCAACTTCAGAAGCAGAAAAGAGTTGGCATGGCTGGGATTCGAACCTGCATCAGCTGGCTACGCACATATGCCAAAACAAGCACCTAGCTCGTTCTGCTCTCTAACCAGTAAGGATACAAGATTGTGGTAAAACCATCAGATAATGGGCAGATGATGTGGGTCTCATCACAAGTTGGGCAAAGCAGTAAACTGTGGTGGCAACGCTACTACCACAGCTGATAGCGCTGTATAAAACAACTTGCAATTGCTTTCTTCTTTTTATTTTGTATGTGTTTCACTTATAAAAAAACGTTTGACACATCTTTTTACTAAGTGAACACATACACAATAATCTTAAAATTCTGCAATACATTCTAAAAATATAAACATAAAAACGCACAAATGAAATAAGATACATAAAATGAAAGAAATCGGCATACCCTTAAAATGGCAGATTTACATCTCTCATACTTAAATGGCATTTAGTCAGTGCATCTATCATGCTGATAATCATATTACTCTACTAGCTCCAGATAATTCTTACGAGAATTGCTAACTGCATCAATGTGTCTCAGATGAAACATCCCCAACTGTTACACAACCTGCCACACTCTAGTAAATGGCAAGTACTAAGGAGAGGCTATTCCCTGAAAAACATTGCAACAAAAATGACTCGTTCCAAATGAAACTGATATCCTCTACGTGCTTCCCGTAAAACACTTCAAAACTACTTAACAGTGTCTTACAGGATGTCATCATCACTGACACTCCAGAGTCTGCATGACCGTTTTTCCCTAGGTAGACCAGACCCGGCAACCCATACTGCCAAGTCCTTCAGTTTGTACAACCTAATTTGCATATACATTCTCCTTACAACTCATGCAAGGAACTGATACAGATACTGCTGAGGTTTCCTGTATGTAAAATACATCCTAGAAAATGTGAACATGGATTTCATTCTTCCTACATAATTGTGATAAGCTGTCCAGTCCCATTTTTCCGCCCCATCCTTAAGATTAGTTCTGCGTGCACAAAATCAGGTTAAAAAAACAACCATCATCATCATCATATTAAGTTTATTCGGAAACAAATTATCCATAAACCATACACAAAATAGAACTGCATAGTAATACAAAACCCATTCAATTCTTTTTTTAAAAGTCCACGATATAAGCTTACAAACATTACATATATTAAAAAAAAGAAGATTAAAATGTGCATGTGTGTAAATCAAGATAAAATCCCCAGGAAGCGTCCAGGCGATTCAATAAAATGTTCAGGGTTCGATCATAACAACCATTACTCTCATGGAACTCCTGCAAGGATCGTTCTGTTTCTTAGTACAAATAAGATTGTATTCTCCTCAGCAGTCATTATTTAGGCAATAAGCCACGAGCAGGGGGTGAAGGGCATTATGGCTTCAGGTAATGCCCTGGGGCCCATAGTTATGAGCCTGAGCAAAGCTCCGGTGTTTCACAACTGAAAAAACATAGAAATGGCCACCAAGGCAGGGAAAACAAAGACCATTCACACTTTCCATGGCGGCCATTGAAAACAGTAACAAAAAAGTAAAAAAACAGAATGACCAACATGGAATGGAAGAAGGGACTAGAGATAGTCCCTTCTCCCTTCAATGGCGGTCATGAAAAAAATAAGAAAAAAGTGAACAAAAAATGGCCGCCATTTCTCCACATAGACAATAGTATCAATGCAGTTTAAACACCTTAGAAAATCATACAGGCGACATTAGTAGATGTGCCTTCAAACATCCTATGAATCTCAAACATAAATGATCAGAAAATAGCCTTTCTGCATCAGCTCCCAGGGTTCACAGTCAAAGCAGCAATCTCAAGGGACGCCCATAAGTATTGGAAACCACCACCCTTTAAGTATGGAAGTGGCTCCAGAACACCATGTATGAAATTAACATCCCCACTTTGGCTGTACTACTAAAGAGAGACGGGCCATATTTAGCCTAAAATTACTAATGGGGGGATTAGCGTAGCATTCTTTTGTACATTAATATTACTCTAGTCATGTACTGATCTCCTACTCAAAGACGCATATATTGTGTACTCACCAACCGGCTCATGTTGCATACTGATGGTACTATTTGCCCTGTATAAAAGGCTAACAAATTGGAGTGCAGCACTGCATTTTTTAATTATAGCCACCATAGGCAAGATCATGAAAAGGAGTATCAGTCGTGAATATTGTCTCACCAAAATGGTAAGCGGGCAGCAAGAGATAACTGCTCTTCGTAAGCTGGCACTGTATAAATTGACCTCAATCATGAGACTTGGTAAATGATTAGTGTCAAAAGCCTACCATCTGGACAAGTTGCATCAGCAAACAATTGGATAATAATAATGTCTAGTTTTATATAGCACTACAAACCTGCAGGTATCTAAGTGCTCAAATAATAGTGGATTTTATTATCCCACTCAGTGGTACTCCATTTATCAACTTCAGAAGGAGAAAAGAGTTGGCATGGCTGGGATTCGAACCTGCATCAGCTGGCTACGCACATATGTCAAAACAAGCACCTAGCTCGTTCTGCTCTCTAACCAAGATTGTGGTAAAACCATCAGTTAATGGGCAGATGATGTGGGTCTCATCACAAGTTGGGCAAAGCGGTAAACTGTGGTGGAAACGCTACCACCACAGCTATTAGCGCTGCATAAAACAACTTGCAATTGCTTTCTTCTTTTTATTTTGTATGTGTTTCACTTATAAAAAAACGTTGGACACATCTTTTTACTAAGTGAACACATACACAATAATCTTAAAATTCTGCAATACATTCTAAAAATACAAACATAAAAACACACAAATGAAATAAGATACATAAAATGAAAGAAATTGGCATACCCTTAAAATGGCAGATTTACATCTCTCATACTTAAATGGCATTTAGTCGGTGCATTTATCATGCTGATAATCATATTACTCTACTAGCTCCAGATAATTCTTACGAGAATTGCTAACTGCATCAATGTGTCTCAGATGAAACATCCCCAACTGTTACACAACCTGCCACACTCTAGTAAATGGCAAGTACTAAGGAGAGGCTATTCCCTGAAAAACATTGCAACAAAAATGACTTGTTCCAAATGAAATTTATATCCTCTACGTGCTTCCCGTAAAATACTTCAAAACTACTTACCAGTGTCTTACAGCATTTCATCATCACTGACACTCCAGAGTCTGCATGACCGTTTTTCCCTAGGTAGACCAGTCCCTGCAACCCATACTGCCAGGTCCTTCAGTTTATACAACCTAATTTGCATATACATTCTCCTTACAACTCATGCAAGGAACTGATACAGATACTGCTGAGGTTTCCTGTATGTAAAATACATCCTAGAAAATGTGAACATGGATTTCATTCTTCCTACATAATTGTGATAAGCTGCCCAGTCCCATTTTTCCACCCCATCCTTAAGATTAGTTCTGTGTGCACACAATCAGGTCAAAAAAACAACCATCATCATCACCATATTAAGTTTATCCGGAAACAAATTATCCATAAACCATACACAAAATAGAACTGCATAGTAATACAAAATCCAATTCAATTCTTTTTTTAAAAGCCCACAATATAAGCTTACAAACATTACATATATTAAAAAAAAGAAGATTAAAATGTGCATGTGTGTAAATCAAGATATAACCCCCAGGAAGCGTCCAGGTGATTCAATAAAATTTTCAGGGTTCGATCATAACAATCATTACTCTCATGGAACTCCTGTAAGGATCATTCTGTTTCTTAGTACAAATAAGATTGTATTCTCCTCAGCAGTCATTATTTAGGCAATAAGCCACGAGCAGGGGGTGACGGGCATTATGGCTTCAGGTAATGCGCTGGGGCCCATAGTTATGAGCCTGAGCAAAACTCCGGCGTTTCACAACTGAAAAAACATAAAAATGGCCACCAAGGCAGGGAAAACAAAGACCATTCACCCTTTCCATGGCGGCCATTGAAAATAGTAACACAAAAGTAAAAAAACAGAATGACCACCATGGATAGTCCCTTCTCCCTTTAATGGCGGTCATGAAAAAAATAAGAAAAAAGTGAACAAAAAATGGGCGCCATTTCTCCACATACACAATAGTATCAATGCAGTTTAAACACCTTAGAAAATCATACAGGAAGACATTAGTAGTTGTGCCTTCAAACATCCTATGAATCTGAAACATAAATGATCAGAAAATAGCCTTTCTGCATCAGCTCCCAGGGTTCACAGTCGAAGCAGCAATCCCAAGGGACGCCCATAAGTATTGGAAACCACCACCCTTTAAGTATGGAAGTGGCTCCAGAACACCATGTATGAAATTAACATCCCCACGTTGTCTGTACTACTAAAGAGAGACGGGCCATATTTAGCCTAAAATTACTGATGGTGGGATTAGCGTAGCATTCTTTTGTACATTAATATTATTCTAGTCATGTACTGATCTCCTACTCAAAGACGCATATATTGTGTACTCACCAACCGGCTCATGTTGCATACTGATGCTAGTATTTGCCCTGTATAAAAGGCTAACAAATTGAAGTGCAGCACTGCATTTTTTAATTATAGCCACCATAGGCAAGATCATGAAAAGGAGTATCAGTCGTGAATATTGTCTCACCAAAATGGTAAGTGGGCAGCAAGAGATAACCGTTCCTTTTAACCTGGCACTGTATAGATTGACCTCAATAATGAGACTTGGTAAATGATTAGTGTCAAAAGCCTAGCATCTGGACAAGTTACATCAGCAAACACTTGGATAATAATAATGTCTAGTTTTATATAGCTCTACAAACCTGCAGGTATCTAAGCACTGAAATAATAGTGGATTTTATTATCCCACCGCGTTGTACTCCATTTATCAACTTCAGAAGGAGAAAAGAGTTGGCATGGCTGGGATTCGAACCTGCATCAGCTGGCTACGCACATATGTCAAAACAAGCACCTAGCTCGTTCTGCTCTCTAACCAGTAAGGATACAAGATTGTGGTAAAACCATCAGATAATGGGCAGATGATGTGGGTCTCATCACAAGTTGGGCAAAGCGGTAAACTGTGGTGGCAACGCTACTACCACAGCTATTAGCGCTGCATAAAATAACTTGCAATTGATTTCTTCTTTTTATTTTGTATGTGTTTCACTTATAAAAAAACGTTTGACACATCTTTTTACTAAGTGAACACATACACAATAATCTTAAAATTTCGCAATACATTCTAAAAATGCAAACATAAAAACACACAAATGAAATAAGATACATAAAATGAAAGAAATCGGCATACCCTTAAAATGGCAGATTTACATTTCTCATACTTAAATGGCATTTAGTCAGTGCATCTATCATGCTGATAATCATATTACTCTACTAGCTCCAGATAATTCTTACGGGAATTGCTAACTGCATCAATGTGTCTCAGATGAAACATCCCCAACTGTTACACAACCTGCCACACTCTAGTAAATGGCAAGTACTAAGGAGAGGCTATTCCCTGAAAAACATTGCAACAAAAATGACTCGTTCCAAATGAAACTGATATCCTCTACGTGCTTCCCGTAAAACACTTCAAAACTACTTACCAGTGTCTTACAGCATGTCATCATCACTGACACTCCAGAGTCTGCATGACCGTTTTTCCCTAGGTAGACCAGTCCTGGCAACCCATACTGCCAAGTCCTTCAGTTTGTACAACCTAATTTGCATATACATTCTCCTTACAACTCATGCAAGGAACTGATACAGATACTGCTGAGGTTTCCTGTATGTAAAATACATCCTAGAAAATGTGAACATGGATTTCATTCTTCCTACATAATTTTGATAAGCTGCCCAGTCCCATTTTTCCGCCCCATCATTAAGATTAGTTCTGCGTGCACACAATCAGGTAAAAAAAAACAAAAAATCATCATCATCATATTAAGTTTATTCAGAAACAAATTATCCATAAACCATACACAAAATAGAACTGCATAGTAATACAAAATCCAATTCAATTCTTTTTTTAAAAGTCCACGATATAAGCTTCCAAACATTACATATATTAAAAAAAAGAAATTAAAATGTGCATGTGTGTAAATCAAGATAAAATCCCCAGGAATTGTCCAGGCGATTCATTAAAATGTTCAGGGTTCGATCATAACAACCATTACTCTCATATAACTCCTGTAAGGATCGATTATTGCCAGCCTTGATTCTGTTTCTTAGTACAAATAAGATTGTATTCTCCTCAGCAGTCATTATTTAGGCAATAAGCCACGAGCAGGGGGTGAGGGGCATTATGGCTTCAGGTAATGGCCTGGGGCCCATAGTTATGAGCCTGAGCAAAGCTCCGGCATTTCACAACTGAAAAAACATAAAAATGTCCACCAAGGCAGGGAAAACAAAGACCATTCACCCATTCACCCTTTCCATGGCGGCCATTGAACATAGTAACAAAAAAGTAAAAAAACAGAATGACCACCATGGAATGGAAGAAGGGACTACAGATAGTCCCTTCTCCCTTCAATGGCGGTCATGAAAAAAATAAGAAAAAAGTGAACAAAAAATGGCCGCCATGGAAAGGAGAGAAAGGACTACACAATGTCCCATCTTTCCATTCCATGGCGGAGTGTCGCAGATCGGGTCCCAATGTGCTGGGGTTCCCATTGCGTCTACTCCCAAAAAGGATCCAAATAGAAGTTAATTTGCGGCGAGGGGGGTAATTTTTGGGGGTTAGGGAGAAGAGGAGGTGAGCACTTACCTTGTTACCCAGCAGGGAAGATGGCGGCTTCCAGCCCTGAGTTTGCATTAGTTAGGCCCTATATCCTTCGCCAGAGTAGACCCTCTAGCTTTTTTGCCCACATGTAGAAATTCACATATGAAGTCTCTAATGCATATACTAAACTTCTACCAGCTTATGCATATATATCCTGATGATGCCTATTAGACGGGATAAGGCACACCTGACTGAGCCTGACTGAGCCTCGAGTACCAGGCCAACATCGAGGAGAGCAGGAGCTCTGTCCGTGTCCCCCTGCGCTGCAGGAGAAGCAACACCTTCACTATCGATGCTAATATGGAAAAGGGAAGCTTTGGGCCCTATTTAGAGCTGCCCTAAGTCCCTTTCTTATGCACTGCACTTCCAGAACACAACCATTGCAGTATTATCACGTTTGCTTTTAGCAATCATTTGCCACAAGAATTCACCTGTACTCGGCTATTTTGTGCAAATCACCATTATCTGCAATGAGGTGCAACCCTTCCTAAAATGGCCACATTGCCCATTGCGTCGGCTTCAGCCTATTGTTTCTGATCCTTGCTACGCCCGGATTGGCTGTAGCATTCTTTATTGCCCAATCGTATGTCACGGGCAGGCGAGCGCTGACTAAGTGTGCCACGCTGTGAGCTGCTCCAGGTCTCTAAGCTCACAATTCTCCACTGTACACACGCCTTCATCTCATCAGCCTGCAAGGTCCTCCACAGTTAGCCAGTCCTGTCTACAGCAACTTTGAAACTTTCCGGTGAGACACTGACTCTGTATAACACTTTCTTCCTCTGCTATATACATTGAAGTACCTGCATTGACTATTGCTAGCAAATCCCAGCCACACTATCCAAATACTGCAAACCGTATGTGTATCCCTGAATACTGTATTGATTACTGCTTTAAGCCTTTATTTAGCCGATCTCCTCACTGCGCCACTACTAAAGATTGTAATATGCCTATGTATTACTGAACACTGTTCTGAATAATGCATTACGTCTTTTATTGGACTATCCACCATCACTGGATCAACACTGTGCACTGGACCTAGCCTGCATCCTTTACCTAATATAGTGATACTATTGTGCGATGCATCTAGCCCACCAACTACTAAAATGCAGACATTGTTAAAAATTCTCATTATGCACACTATACTTATCACACTCCCACTACCCTCATTGGGACTGCCGCTTGGCAAACTTCAGTACCTTACCTACCAATTGAACAACAGTCCTGCCTCAACATGTTCCCAACTACAACTACAGCTCCTAGGATTAAAGCCACCCCTTTCCTACCAGCTCTAAAGATAAACATACTGGATGCCAATCTCAGGCCCAATACATTCCTACCTAAATTACGTTTAGTCACTTTAAGCAATAACAAGACTACTGCACCTATCCGCATTACAAATAAGGACTCCGGAAGGCTCACTACGGACGTACAAAGTTCTAGCCCCAGCTTGAATGACAAAAACCTTAGACTCTGTGCCAGTCTGCCTACTCGCTTTCAGCCTATACTTAAAAACAATTACAATAAATCTAGCCAAAAACCAAAAGAAAATTCCCTAAGGAGCTCCAAGCCATAAAATTAAAACAAGATAGCCAAAATGAGAATCGGAAACAACTCAATCTGAGCAATTCATCATCCGATGATCCCAAACTCACGATTAAGGGAGCTTTAATAAATGCCAGGTAATTGGTAGCTCATGCTACTGACATAGCAGATACTGTATTATCAAAACAACTAGAATTCTTAGCATTAACAGAATCCTGGCTGCACACTGCAGCAGGCCCCTCACTTCTACTAGCAGTACCAGAGAATTACTCCATCATAAAAATAGATAGACCAGACTCTAGAGGAGGAGGTATTGCCCTCATCTTTAATAATACGTTAGACATGAGAATAGCTACCACATCAACATTCTCTTCCTGTGAACTCCTCTCTGCCAAACTCCAAACTGTGCATAATAGCACCATTACTATCCATATAATCTATAGAGCTCCTGGGCCCATTGGCTCATTCGAGGAAGATATGATTATCCTACTCTCAGACAACATCAAAATCACATTGCAAACTTTAATACTATGTGATTTCAATTTAGGTTATAATGACTTAAATGATGTGCAAGCAGCGTCATTAGCCGACATCCTGGCTGAACATGGATTCCTACAAAATATCACTCAGCCTACGCATGAGAAAGGGAGGACCCTTGACTGGTTAGCTGACCATAACTGTAACAGCATAGTTAATGAAATCCTGCCTCAACTGTGGACCGATCACTACCTTGTCTCCTTTGAGTATACTATCAACATACTATTAAACAAAATCTGTCCTTCAGCACCGCCGTGCCCCACCAGAAACATATGTAACATTACGGCCGAGGAAATTTTACCTCTAGTAATCCCCACCTTTAACTCACCACTAAACACTAACGACCCAAACGTACTAGTGGACATGTACAATTCCACTATGTCCAAAGCCTTAGATATAGTTGCACCTCTCAAAATGGGCAAATGTAAACCAAAAGCCCATGTAAATTCCTGGTTTACCCCTGAGCTGAAGACGCTTAGCGCTGAAAAAAGAAAACTTGAAACACTCTGGAAAAATACCCCATCGTCAGAGAGCAAATCAAACCTAGCCAATATTTCGGCTAAATACAAAGAAGAGATCATATGTACTAAACGTGATACCTTCAACAATAGATTAAACCAAGCTGGTTCCACTACGAAAGAGCTTTTCATCATCCTGAGAGAAATGGAGAAGCCTAACCTACCTCCTGACTCTTGCCTAAAAGATAAAGGGCCTCATTACACGTTGTGCGGTGGGGATTTAACGTTACCGGTAAGGGAATACCGGTACCGTTAAATCCCCATGACAATTATGACCCGGCTCACCGCTAAGTACGGTGCCACTAATAGCGGCCAGTCCGCGGGCGCACGACCCTCGATGCCGTAAATAACACCATGCCGCTAATAGCACATCATCACAAACCAGGCGGACGTGCTAATAGCGGCATGGAAAGCCCCCAAAACCCCTTACCGGCATGGCGCAAATAACGGCTTCGCGAACCCCCCGTTATCAGAACCTAGCAGTGTTCCCACCTGGCACAGGTGGACAAAATCAGCACAGGTGGAGGCAATGGAGACTGTGGCAGCACAAAAGGAGCACACCACACCTCTTCACACACCCATTCCCAAACCAAGATGGTTCATATACTAGCAGCATTACATGGGCTGGAGGACATGATTGCAGTGCAGCAGCAACAACAACAGGCAGCACAAGGAGGAGGATGGCAAGACAGGCGCAGCAAGCACCACCAGGGCACCTAGGCATACCACAGAGGCAGCCACCAATCCCCGGATCCGAGGCAGTCCATTAAACCTAAACCCTGAGCAGATACACACCCTGTACCGTCTGGACCGGGATACCATCACCAGCATCATGTACATGACACATGACGACATTGTCAGCCTCATAGACATCAGAACTGCCATTCCCCCTCTACAGAAGGTGGTGACTGTGCTGCATTTCCTGGCCACAGGCACCTACCAGCATACAGTGGGGCAGATGCATGGAATCTCACGACCAGTATCCTCACGCACGCTGAACCAGGTACTCGATGCCCTCCTGAAGCATGCACGGGAACACATATTCCTGCCACGGACTGTCCAGGAGATTGCAAACACCAAAGTTGGCTTCTATTCACTGGCAGGCATCCCAAGTTGCATCGGGACCAGCAACTCTACCCATGTGGATTTGGTGGTCCCACATGAAAATGAAGTAGTCTACCAAAACACAAAAAAATTCCACTCCATCAAAGTGCAAATGGCATCTGACGCTAAGAAGACAATCACACATTGTTGTGCCCGATTTCCCGGATCAACCCATGATTCCATGGCCCTGCGTAACTCAAACATGCCACACTACATGGAGCGACAAGCCGGTCAACATTCTGGCTACTTGGTGAGTAGCAGGGCAAGCACATGGCAGTGTGATGTGGTGGGGAGAGATACATACTCCTACTGGGTGTTGACTGTCGTCTGTAAGACAAATGGACATACAGATGTAGGCCAATGTCCATCAGGCAAGGCCGCAATGTCCTTGAGGAGAACCCACATGCAATTATGAGCTGCACAACATAGAGTACAATCCAGGTTTCCGAATATTGCACATCCATCCACATTGCACATCATGCCACACTACATACCACAAAAATCAGCAACATGGCATTAAGATGGTACTACAGAATCAGCACAGCACAACATCACGACAGCAATGTGCCCTTGAATGCATGCAAAGGTAACACCCCATGCCAAACCATTGAACACACACACACCTATAGCACCACTGAAGTGATGCCACACAACATGGCAACATCCTGGCCATCGCCTCTTGCATGGCCAGGAGGGACACGATGAGCGTCAGCATCTGATGTATCAAATGCAATGAGATACAAGGGAGAACTATTATGGATGGAGATGGGTATTGTTGCCCTGATGTATGTGGTGAGGCCCACAAAGGACGCTGTCCCCAATGAAGTACACATACACAATGATGGAGACCAAGCCTGTGTTTCAAATTTTCAACAGTGTATTGTGATCATAATGTGTACAAAAAGTGCATGGCCCCAACTGTGCAAACACCCTTTCCCCCTCCCCCCTCCCCCCACAACACTCCCAAAGACACCCTTTCCGCTCTCCCCCCTCCCCCCACAACACTCCCAAAAACACCCTTCCCTTCCCCCCTCCCCCCACAACACTCCCAAAAACACCTTTTCCCCCCTCCCCCCTCCCCCCACAACACTCCCAAAAACACCCTTTCCCCCCTCCCCCCACAACACTCCCAAAAACACCCTTCCCTTCCCCCCTCCCCCCACAACACTCCCAAAAACACCTTTTCCCCCCTCCCCCCTCCCCCCACAACACTCCCAAAAACACCCTTTCCCCCCTCCCCCCACAACACCCCCATGTGATTTTCATAGTGTACAGGTGTCCTGCTCGACATGTGCCAGCAAGTTCTTGATGGCCCTAATTCTCATGGGCTCCTCCGCCATTGGGTGGTTGTGATGCCGTGCGCCTCATGGTACGCAGAGAGTGGCAGCGGGGGCTTGTTTGTCGGGAACTCGCAGAGGAGGAGGTGCCCGTTTGATCCTGTGGTGGGGGGGTATTGTCGCTCCATGACGTCCGCAATACGTGTGAGTGTCTTCCTAAATTGGGCCATTTCCTCACAAATCCTGTTTGTGCAGGCCTCCATAGCATCCCTTGCCTGGCTTGCATACAAACTAAGGTCATCCCTCAGACGGGCTGCCTCTGCCACATGCTGGCCAACCATTGCAGTGATTTCGACCTGCCTCTGGCTGATGGTAGCAAGGTCGTGTTGACTGGATCCAGCTGTTGGGGTGGCTGCTGCGCCCTGGTCTATGCCTCTGGCATCGGGTGAGGACACCTGAGGGCTCCATCGCCCTTCCACAGTCTCGTTGCCTGATTCTACATGGCTACCTGATGGTGATAATGGCCTTGGGCTTGGCTCAATGGACCGTGGTGTGCTGGGGGTCTGGCTTTGAATCAGAACGTCAATTGCCTCCTCAACGTCCGAAAGCGGGGCTGTGGCTGCTGCCTCACCAGTGGAACTGGTGGCAGCAGAGTGCGGGCCCTCCGTGCTGGTTTCCAATGTCATGGGGTACACTGCCGTGGGTGGAACAATTGCAGCAGCCGTGGCCTCAGGCTGTGTTGAACTGGTGCTCTTGCTGCCTTTGCCTCTCTGCTGCTGATCACTCCTCCCGGTTCCCCTTGAGGTGGTGGCGGTGTCCCCTCTGTCATGTGTCCTGGGCGTTTTCTTAGCTGGTGGAGCATGTGTCACAGTGCCCAGTTCATCAGTGTCTGTATGTGACCCTGTAGGGGACAACAAAAAGGGAATATTGTTTATGGTTCTACCTGCCTTATGCAGAATGTTTACGTCATGCCGCTCTATGCATTGGGGCCTCTTTATTTTGGAATCCGGTAATGGGGATGTCAGGTGGGTCATGCATGAATGGGTCTGTGTTGCACGTGCATGTGGTGATGCGTGCATGTAGGTTTGTGGCTGGATCGATGGCCTGATTATGGACTCATATTTGGGGGGCCCATCACCCTTCACTGTGCATTGTTTGATGTATACACTCACCTCCATCTGATGAAGTGGGCGCACCATGCTCCATGTCTCCAACACCCTCAATCGATTCCACACCAATTATGGCAGCGCAGGTCTCCTCCCACTCCTGGAGTTTTATAGGGGAATCTGCGCCACCTCCTGTGGCCATTGCCAGCTTGCGATTCACGGACAGGATGTTCCGTACACGGACCCGTAGGTCGTCCCACCGCTTTCGGCAGTCCTTGACAGTGCGGGTTTTGGTGCCCAACGCACTGACTTTGTGGGCAACCTCTGCCCAGATGGCCTTTTTCTTGAGGAGGGTCTCCCACCGCATGTCATTTGTGAAAATGACATTGGCATTCCCCGCAAGTGTCTGAGTAAGCTCCTCGTCGCTGAATTTTTCTTTTCGCTGGCGATCAGCGCCTTTCTTGACAGCCTTGGGCATCTTCGCGCTGTCCTGGATGATTTTGTGTTGGAGTCTTGCCGAAAGAGGTCCTGGATGCAGAGGATGGCAATGGATTGTGTTTTTAAAGATGGCCGCCGTTCTCCTTCCCGTTCCTTTGCGATGACGCTATTTCCGGTTCCGCATTTTAACGGTTACCGCTAATAGCGGTGACCGCTATTTGCATGCAGAGTGAGGGCAGAGGTGCTATCTGCACTTTCGTCGAAGCCGGTAAGGGACTTTTTTGGGTCTTTAGCGGCATGGCAGTAGGGTCATTACCGGCATGGCGCTATGCTTCTCTCCGCGTACTCGTAATGGTACACTATTGGCGCCCTCTTGCCATGGCAGACACGTTAATAGCGCCATGCCGGTAAATGTTGATTTTTACCGCACAACGTGTAATGAGGCCCAAAGTCTGGTGCACAAACATTCACAATACTCTCACCAACAAAATTGCCACCTTGAAACCAAAAATAGCAAACAAATGCCTTAACCTAAACAACCTGACCCCTACCAAACCGACAAGTGTACCGCTCACCCAACAATCTCAAGACTTTAAATTCGCAAATGTATTGGTACCAGAGGTACAAAAAATGATTGCCTCACTGAAACCTTCAAGATGTCAGGGTGATAGCTGTCCGGCACAGGTTATCAAAGATGCGCCAAAGACGTGGCCCCATTCAGTACTAAATGAATTAACACATCATTCTCAAGTGGCACTGTACCTAGCAACCTGAAGGAATTCTGGGTACTCCCACTACTCAAAAAACAATTGTTAGTCCTAACTATCCCCACAAATGACAGACCTAATACCACGGTCCCTTTATTATTGAAAATATTGGATAGAGTTTCATACTTGCAAATCCAAGATTATCTAGAGATTAATAAACTCATGGGGTCTAGGCAATCTGGCTTTAGACCACAACACGGGACAGAAACAGCCCTCATTAACCTAAAAAGCCAGATTGACGATCGCAAAGACAAAGGAAGACTTGCCATCCTACTCTTTTTGGACCCGTCGGCGGCCTTTGATTTGGTTAACCACAAGGTACTTTGTGATCAACTCACCTCAGCGGCCCACTTTTCCAAGACAGTCATCACATGGATTCAATCTTTCTTAAACAATAGGACCATGCAAGTCTTTTCGCCGTCTGCAGAAGCTGATCCCATACTGATCACTTGTGGTGTACCCCAAGGCTTGTGTGTATCCCCTACTTTGTATAACATTTTAACAAAGCCCCTCTTGGATGAGCTGGACCGTCTGGGTGCCACCTACACACATTACGCAGATGACACTCAGATTCTCCTACCACTCACAGGCATCTATGACATAGATGTAAAACCGGTGAACAAAATCTACACAATCATTCAGGCATGGGTGGCCTTATATGGCCTTTGCCTGAATGATGACAAAACGGAACTCCTCCTTGTGGGTTCACCAGCCAACATAAACAAACTGAGCCCTACCTATGCCACTATCAATATAGATGGGAATAACACCCCAATAGCCAAAGAAGTAGAAAATGGTAGGTTTCTATCTTGATGCTACATCTAACTTAAACAAACAATTAAATATGACTGCCTCCGCTACTGCCTATACAGGCAAACTGATTAGGGCCAGTAGACCACTGCTATCAACAGAAAGTTGCCTTATATTAGCAAGAGCACTTATATTGTCCAAACTGGACTATTGTAATGGTCTCTACCTAGGAGCCAATACGTCTGTGCTCAACAAACTTCAAATAATGCATAACAATGCACTTAGATTTGCATTAAATATACAGAGAAGAGAGCACATTTCAGCAACAAGAAGACACCACAAATGACTTTCTATAAAAGAAACGATCGAACTTAAAACCTTGTGTCTCACCTTTAAAGTACTGAACCTCAGAGCCCACCCTACCTCTCTGAAAAATCCACTATGAGATCACTACTAGAATCACTAGATCATCCAAAACATCAAGCCTGGTGATACCCAGATACAACCTAACAAGATCTGGAGGATTAGCTTCCCGGTCATGGCTGCCCAACTGTGCAACACCCTCCCACCTGCCATCAAATCTACTCAGGTATTCGAAAACTTCAGAAGAAATGTCATTTCCTGGTTACTCAGTAAGAATCCGACAACAGCAATTTACAGCCTTTAACATCACGTCTCTAACTACAAATTATATTTCTCCACCACCCCACATCTGCTATCACTAGCCAATTAGTAAAACAACTGTCTCCTTACACTTGTCATGACTGTATTCTAGCCTTATATTAATGTACAGTTGCAAATGTAACCGTATAACACTGTTTACTACTGTAACTCTCATTTGTAACCTCATTTGTAACCTCATTTGTAACCTATTTGTATCTGACTTCTATTTCTATGTACAACCAAACTGTATTTAACCATATTGACTATGGCTGTAACAATTATTTGCTTCCAGATACCTCAGGGTCAGGCTGCGCTATGTAAATCCAATAAACAAACAAACAAACAAATACACTGTAACCCACTGTCCTTTGGGTGAAATTTGTAATCATCATCATTGTTGCTTTCGCCTTCACCCTGCATCTCCGCATCACTTCAGAATCACCAGACTTAACTCTTACATCATATCCGAGGTAGATATAGTTCTCCACATTTTCAAAATTCCCGTCCGACGTTCTTATTAAACATTCTACATTAGATTTCTATCAAGCTCTTAAATGTAATTTAGATTAGTTTTAAAATTAGCTTTTTTAAGATGATTTAGCGTTACGTTGTTTCCCACATTCTGCCTAACCCTTAATGTCGATAAGCCTTTGACATGCACACAGCCCCTATGCGCACACCTGTGGCCCCATTGTCCACTCTACTAATTCCATACTGAACGCTATTTAGCTGCTTTGTGCATTCATTTGTGTTACCTTATGTGAAAAGTGCCCCTTCATGTATTGATGGTACAAAAGCTACCCTTGAATAGTTTAAAAACCTCCTGTGTGAATATGAGTTTTGGTATGCTGAGCGTCATATCATTATATAATGTCATTGATCACAACGTCATAAAATCACCTGACTATTGTCTGGGAAATCTATCTGACAGTTTACTTCTGCACATCATCATCATCATTTGTCATTTGTAAAGCACATTTCACCATTCGTATGGTCCCAACGTGCTGCAGGTTGAACACCCTCGGGCAACGAAGACCATGTACGGGAAATTGTCAGAGGAGTTTAGAATGCATGTTTGCGTTTTAGCCAAAGTAAAATTAGGTAGGGATGGCCAAGTCCCTACTAGTTTCCCATATTGAGCTGGCATGTGTAAGGGTGCTTTGAAGTTGACAAGAGAGAGTGCAACAGTAGTAAGTTCATTATGTGTCCATCTAGACCGAATGTTTGACGTGCGGAATAGCTTCATTCTGGAGTATGGTTGCAGATGTGTGCAGGTGAGTAGCCTTGCCTTAGACTATGTTCCAGAAGCATGGAGTGTGATTATGAGTTTACTCTTACCTTCATTCTGTGAATGCATCAAACATATTTTCTGCTGTGGCCTGCCAAAGTCATTGGCTAGCTCAATAGGGCAGGGGTTGTCAGGGTGCAGGGTGGAACAGCCCTCTCGAATGCCAAATGGTTTTCAATGCTTCAGATGTTAAATGGCATTGAATTCCAGATGGTGGGAGCTTCCATGGAGAAGGAGGAGTCTCCAATTTTGGTTCATTGCATTCATATATACATTAAATGAAAAATCTTAGTTAAGGTTCAGTTAAGTTGTGCCGGTTTAATGCAACAAAACCTTGAAATTCTGCAGATGTCGGAAGCCATGGCCAGCTTAACTCAGCACGCTCCTGTTGATGTCCCCCATAATGCTTTGTATGTCATTGTGAAAGCCTTCTCTTATAATATGGATGTGCTCATGGGTTTTGCAAGAGGAGCATGCACAGTTAAGCAGGTCATGACGTCCCACATCTGCTCAATTTCAATGGTTTTGTTGCATTCAAGCTGCACAACTTAACTACTCATCAACTAAGGTGTTTTTCAGTGAATTGTAAGGCTTTTGTTATAGGGCTGAACAGGGTCGCACGTGCACAGTTATAAATACTTTGCGGCGCTGCTTTGTTCCATTGGCACGTTTCGAAAATGGACTAACAGTGAAGTGAAAGTGTTAAACACCGACAGTGGAAGTCACATTTGCAGCATGCATTTAGCCGGGATTGGTTCCCAGACTAATTGTAACAAACTGTTTCTTGACCGGCTCGCATTTTGAATCTGGACTTTTTACTTTAATCCACTCTACTTCATCACTGTGTGCGAACAGCAACTCACATCTAGCCTACTACATGCAAAACATGTTCTTGGGCTCAGCGACACGCGCAGAATTAATATATTGTTATAAGAGCTCATGAGTCTGTTTTTTGTTTCTACTGCCCGGATCCCGCCTCTGCCAGCGCACGGCATTTAATCACTGGTGCTAGCACACCCGCGCGCGCACCCGGAAGTGGCACGCAAGTGGGCTGTTGGGCTGTTCGGCTGGGCGGAGGTGCGGAGTCGGTGAGTGAGTCCCCCCTCTTTTCTATACTAGGGGTTTGACCCTAAATAGGCCACCATGGCAACAGTGTTGCGCAATGGGAAAATATGCGCCATAAAAATCCCCGGGCCAATCCCGGACATAGACACACAGGCCATACAGAGTGGCGGTATTGAGATAAAATCTAGTACGGAGGTGGATGTTAATCATGAAACCATGACCTTGGGTGAAGGACATATTGATCAGAAAACCATGATTCCCCCCCGGGCTATTATTACCCAAGAGGAGATCTTAGAGGGGGGGGAAGGTGGATGAGGAAACAAAGGTAAAAATGGCTGCTATTAAACAGGAAGTGGAATTTGCCTATATGTACTCGCAAATACAAACAAAAATGGGTGTGCAATTCTTGGGGGAAGAGGTTACCTCTTTCGTGCCTGCCGGCCTCTCATTTGAGACCCAAATCCAGCTCAATCAAGTTTTTTGAGTGTAAAAGACCTATTTGATCAAAAAACAATTGAGGGGACAGAGAATATGCCAGAGGAAATAAATATCGATGTATCTATGATGGGGCAAGCAGTAAGAACGGAATTGGGGAGGCGAGCTAGGCTCTCAAGGGGCCCCTTAACACCTGTAAATGCCTCCAGAAATGGGATTGACCAAGTCCATCTATTTAATACACTTCCGAAATTGAGTTCGGCTACATCATATAGATTTTTCTCCTCAAATGCTAAATTCCCGCTACCATTTGCCTCAATTTTCACTAATACCCAACAAGGTTGGGGGGAAGAGGAGAATAATGTTATAGAGGTGCAGGGGGCCACCATACCAAAGGGGAATCTGCCGATCCCTGTACTGTCAACCCATACTAACACTTCGCCAATTTTGGGATCCTCCCTCACTAGTTCGCCCATTAATGACAGCAATGCCAAATTTGAGGAGTCACTACCAGTATTATTTAGAATATTAAACCTCCTAGATAAAGGCCATGAGCTTACCCATTGGGAGATAAAAGATCTGAAAAGGGTTGTTTTTGATACTCAATTAAAACTAACTAGAGTAGAAGGTTTTCTCATGGGCAAAGATGTAAGGATGGTGTCCTCAAAAGAGAAAGAACCCATACAAATCCAGAAAACAAATAATTCACAAAGCACTCAAACCCTGGTTAGTGGAAAGGAGACTGTGAGCTATGCTAGTGTGATACCTGTGGGGATTGCAATGAACCTACCAAAGGAAAATAAAAAAAATTATGAGAAAAAAGAACAGAAATTGGAGCCAGAAGGGGAAAAAAGGATCTTGGAGGCCCTGAAAGAGCTATCAACGAAAATTTCTATTTTAGAAAAGGGCCTGTTAGATCTACCTGGAAAACTGGTACCCTTAATCCCTGTGGGACCAGTAAGGTCCCTCCAGGATGAAAACCCTATTCTCCCCTCTCCACCTGACAGTCCATCGGCACTTGTAAAATTGATGGAACCTGTTGATGGTGCAGGGGACCTGGTCGATGAGACAGAAAAGCAAAAGGAGGAGGGGAGTCCGATGGGGAACGGCTTCTTCCTCTCAAGAAAACAGAAATGATTGGCATTAAAGGCAAGCAAAAGGCTGATGAAAAAGGGACGGATGCCTGCTAGACCCGAACACTGCAAGCTAGAATCGAAGGCTTCCCTGAATGAAGTTGCACTATCCGATTTAAGACAACTCAATGAGGAAAGTAGGATGGCCTTACAATTAAATGCTGCTGACACCTAAAAAAAAAAAAAAAAACTAATGGAAATATTGTAAACGGGAAAAACTTGAAAAAAATGGGAAAAACAAACCCGACTCAGAGGAAAGATATCAGATCAAAGACAACTGACAAAATTGTCAGAACTGACAATGAGAAAGTACAACCATTACAAATGGATGGGGAAAATAAAGAGATAAAACAGTCACAGCTGTCTAACTTCTATAAGGTTTTGGAGAAGTCGACAGATTGGCAGATATTACCCCAAGACCTCTCTAACCGTTTGGCAGAAAACCCTACCACCTCAGCAGAATCTAATAGATTGGGTTTTTACTCCGTACCTCCTACACCATTGGAGACGGTTAAGACCACTGGTGAGGATGCCATTGAGGTGAAAACATATTTCCATCACGGGATTCACCTATTAGATGGAGCCAAGAAGGAGTGCCCAAAACTACCCCTGAAAGAAGTTCAACAAACCCGGTCCGGGGTCGATGGGGCCATTGCAAATCTTCCTGACACCATAAAAAAGATTATGATGGACTCCTCCCCGATTTGTCTCGGCTCTACAACAAGGATCTGGGGAGGGGTGGATATGAGACAAAAGAAGATCAACCACGGGCCACGAATGTGATACCCACTATTTCCCTAACTAGGGAAAGGGGGACAGAAAATGCTCCGCAGCCACGGTGGCAGCAACCAGAAAGAAATTCCATTCAATCGTCCCCGAGGCATGGACCCCCTTATTCTACCGAACCCCATGGCTCGAGGAACCCCACTCAATATGAATCAGCTGGACCCCTACATGTGAAGGAGAGTGATCTCAGGAATGTAGCGTGGCGAGACATTTCATTCCCGGAATATCCGAGTATCCTCCTCTATAATCTCTGTGACATTGGTGGCCCTTCCTCGCTGAATAGACCACGCATTCTCTCACTATTCAATGAGGTCCCTCGACTCAGGATGATTGGAACAGCGGACATTTGTCTGGTGGACTTCATCCATCCCTCTCGTCATGACCATGTCCGCATTGTTCCCAATTCACAAATGATTTTTGAAATGATCATTAAGGAGGTGGAACAATTTAATAGAATGGGCTATGATATCCTGATCTTTAGCAATGGTTGGGAGAGGGGAAGGGCTCGGGAAATTGAAAAAGTAAACCCTAATCCCTGTAGGGATGAGGTAGAGATACGAAACGAAAATACTCTAACCCTTAAAGGAGGGGAGGGGCAGGATTTGGCTTGGTTAGCCCAAACACTTAGAGAATCTATATCAGAAATGCAAAAAATGAAACAAAACCTTTAATGTCACTAAAGTGGTGGCCCATTGGAAATTCCTTTCATGGAATTCAAGAGGCCACTCGAATCTGATGAACTCTGGGGAATTGTGTGCAAAACGTACATCATTTATTATATTTTGTATACAGGAAACGTGGTTAACTGCTCTGATACAACTTGACGGTTTTATATGTACACCTCTTTTGGCCAAAGCGGGATCACGTGGGAGACCCATGGGTGGTTTGTTCGTCGCAGTCAAACTCGAATTAGGTACCTGTATTCTGGAATCGATTGAATTAATGAATTTTGCACTTGCCGTAGTAGTGAAATATGGAAGTGACTCAGTTTTTGAATTGATGCTTGTTTTAAACATTTACTGGAATACTCAAGTATCTTGGGCAATGCCATCTCGTACTTGAACAACTGCCATGCTGCCATGCTGCTTAAATACAGAGGAATTGATATTATAATTTCGGGTGAATTTAACTAATTAAATACGAGCAAGGAATTGGGAAAAAGATGGGCGTATCACTATTAAGGCCCACGCCTAGCATGGAGAAGGGTGTTGCTGTTGCCTGTGCTATTAAACAAAAGACTATTAATGGTGAAATTTGGAGGAACTTCTTTGAATATTGGGGACTGGACCATGTTAATGGCCTATTCAATTCCTCTTTGTATGAGCATACTTGGTCGAATGGACATTAGAAATCACACATTGAGCACATCTTTATGTCAAAATCTATATATGCACTATGCTCGGAATTTCATATAAGTGACACTAATATGAGTGACCATAGATTCTTGGAAATTATTATGGCACCAAATAACAGAATCTCTAAACAAAGCCCAATGAAGATAAACTCGATAGTGTCATGTGGAGGAAACCGCATAACTTGGCACGAAGGAAATGTTGACAATCTTAATACAGTCTTCATTGAAGACTTTAACAGAATGTCTCTGTCTACCAAAACACAGTGTTATTCGGTCCTGCATTTTACTGACCTTATTAAAAACTTAGGGAGATCAGTTAAACCTAATAAATATGTCTCTTTGAAACCAATCCATTCACATATGTATGATCCGCTGGTAAGGCAAAAAGGCAAAAAAAAAATCTTGCACATCGGCAAATAAGATCTATCTTGAGAACCAACTTGACTGAGGTAGAAAAAAAGAGAAAAATTACACAAATTAAACAAAACAAAAAAAATTCGAGTAAAAATCGTAAGTGTGTATTAGAAAATAATGATAATATTGCTATGTTAGCAGCCCTAAAGGGAACATCGGGTCGGGAATTTTGGGGATTAATAAATGCGCTTGAAAAAAGACAGGTAGTACTGCAATCTGTTAATGTACAGTCGGATACCTGGGGAAAACATTTCTCAACCCTTTACAAAGGAAAAATGGCCATGACGTATGAACTTACTTACTTACAAAAGAGGGGTCTTGGGGTTTCGACTTTACGATTAATAATATTGAAGCCCAGATTAAGAGGTCTAACAACTCAAGAGCGGCAGGCCCGAATGGGCTAACAAATAATACCTTGAAGAAAAAACCGGAACACTGGGCAAAATCGCTATTTATCCTCTTTAACTCCATTATACAGACCAAGACAATTCCCCAATCATGGAGGCTATCCTACGTTGTGCCTATATATAAAAGGGGGGACAGAACCTGTCCGACAAATTACCGCCCAATCTCAATTATGGACGCTGATTCCAAGATCTTTGCAAGTCTAGTACTACAGAGAATTGAGGAATGGGCAAACCAAAAGAATATCTTACCCCCTCAGCAGTTCGGTTTTCGTAAAGGGATGGGAACTGAAATAGGCGGACTGATTATTTGTTTACTTTTAGAAAAGGCATGTAAAAAAATGGCAACACCTATATACCTGGCTTCAGTAGACCTGTCGCTCGCCTTTCACAAGGTGGACAGGGTGAGACTTTGGACAAAATTATCCCAAATGGAGCTGCCGTCCCATCTACTGACAGTCCTTATTAATCTCCATGAAGACTCAGCAATTCAAGTAAGACTAAATATGTCGGGCGATCTCTCTGAAATAATTCACACTAAGAATGGTCTCAGACAAGGGTGTCTATTTGCCCCCACTCTTTTCAATCTTTACACCATTGATGCTGATCTCCCTCTCACGAATTTCTCTTTGGTCTCTCCGCAAATCGAGGGCATCAAAATATGCTGTAATGCCTATGCGGATGACCTGCTTTTGGTTGATAGTACCCCAGTGGGTTTACAGCGAAAACTTAGGGCCTTTTCTATATACGCACAAAAAAATGAACTGGTGATAAATGAAAAGAAGTCTCTCATCATATCCTTTCCCACCAGGAAAAGAACTATAAAATTTAAATGGCGAATAAATACATGTTTGCTAGCAAAAGTAAATTCACTCTGTTATCTGGGGTTCCCTATATTTGGGAGCATCTCGATATACTCTTATTGGAATTTCTACCTGGAGAAAACAGATAAGTTCATCCTCCTAATGAGGAAGATCTCAGGTAAATTTTGTAAATTCTCTATCACTCCTCTGATTAGGTTTTATAACCTGAAAATTGTTCCAAAACTGATATACGGCATGGAAATCTTACCGTTTGAAATATATCGTTTGGTACAGAAAATGGAATCGAAGATCTGGCGAAAAATTATTTTTTATCTGCCCCAATGTGTTCTGATACCTGCAATCCGCTACGAATTAGGCCTTATCTCATTAAACATGAGAGTAAAATGGAAGAAAAATGCCATTATATCGGAATTTATTGATATCTAAAAATAATTCCCTTTATACTCTATTGGACGGTAGATTAAGAAGGGGATCCAGTGATTCAGTATGGATGCTAAATTTACAAAAAGACTGTGTAAATCTCCTCAATACCATAGATGTTTCCCATGAAATGCTATTCACTAATCCAATGGAAGTGAAAAAACGGCTGCAGTGGTCAGACTGGGCCATCACCACGGAAAAAGTGACCTCCTCAAAGATCTATAAACATCTGGTCACTGAGGGGAAAAAGCTAGGCACTTTGGAATCCTATTTAACCAAATTCCCTGACCCTGTAAGGAGAGCAATCTACTTACACTTTCGCTTCAATTTCCCTACTGGGGAAATCCTCGAGATTAGATCTGCCATGAGCCTAAAAACTCCCGATCGCTTTTGTTGTTGTGCTGACACGACCGAATCACTTGAACATCTTCTTTTAAACTGTTCAATAATAGCGCAACAGAGGTTACACGTGTTTGTAAAATGTGTTCCTGACCCCTCTAGGGTCCACACTGAATTAATATGGTGGTACATGTTACACGGAAAGTAAAACACACTAAAGCTAGCAGTGGTCACCTTCCTAGTAGAAGTGTGTGGTTTGGCTACCCTAGAAAGAACAAATTAATAATCTAATATGTACACTAGAATTTTAATTACTCACTAAAGGACAAACAAGGCCTTTCTTTTTCTTTTTGATGTTCGACTGTTATTTACGAAGTCTGAAAGATGTACATTTCGTGAGATCTTCTCTTTTATTTCGTTTCCGTTTTTATGGTTTGTAATATGAACTGTATAATATGAATAATGAGTTTTACATTTGGAATAATGTTGTAAATGTATTCTCTTTTTTCTTTGTAATATTGTGAAAAATGTTATTTTAAAATTTTGTAAAGGTTTAACTTTGTTTAAACCAGATACAAATAAGGCCTTCAGCCTTGCAAACTGTACATGATTCCCCAATATGTTTCTTTTGGATCCACTAGGTGGCCATGGCATTTGGGTGTGGTGGGCCCACTAGCCAGGGCCAAAGGCAAAGTACTGGGACAAGGAAGAAGAATGTTGACTTAATGGTGTGTGCTTTTGTTTAAGGCCTGGGTTACTTATTGGTAATCTTCATTACTCCTAGCCCTACATCGTCCCAGTACTTGTGTGTATGAGGCACGTTGCCTCATACACAAGTACTGGGACGAGTTAGAGGCTCGTGGATGTGATATCTGGCTTAGTCACCTGTAATCTTCATTACTCCTAATCAACAAAAGATGCCATTCTTTTCTTTGTGGAAGACAGCTTTGCTTCCCCTTACACTATGAAAAAAGTCAATTGAGGCATGACAAGTTTCACATCTTGCTCCTGAAATTGGCAGGAAAATCTCTGTCACATGACTGTATGTGACCAATTATATACTCATTATCAATTAAATCCGTTCAGAGTACAGAAACAGGTTATGACTGTTGAAATCAGCCCTGAAAAGCTTTATGTAAAACAAGAGCTATTGAACATTGTAAATACTTTGATCAAGCACAACTGGAAACCCATTTTATTTGATTACCTGATGAACTACATATATACATCAATCAGCACTTGCATCATCAAAAGAGACTCATAATTGAGTTACTGCATCACAATCCTACTGGATGAGCCCCCTCCCCCCCTTCCTTTTCCTATGATCTTTAGTCATGAATTTGGGATTAATGTTTGTTATTTCACTATTAAGGGGCTAATTCATAGAATTCAGTGCATAAGTGGCGCACGCGGCTGGCGCACAATGTTCGTGTGCGACTTTCTGCACCAGCCGCGTGCGCTGAATTCCATTTCCGCACACAGCGAATTCATGGATTTTAACATCCAAAACCAGTCGTGGCGCAGAGTGGCGCAGCGACCCTGCAGCAGCGCCAGTTACGCCCCAACCCCTCCCCGTGCGCCATGTACAGCGCACCAATTCTGTACATGGCGCACAGGCTCACAACCACGAAAACGCCTGTAAAACTCCCTGTGCACCCTTCCGAATACACGTACCCCGCTGCGCGGGTAGTCTCACACGCGGTTGGGCCTGTGCGAGCGGGGTACATGGATTACTGGGGTGCGCGGGAACTTTCACACGTGATTGGCCCCGTGCGTGTGGGGTACGTGGATTTGGGTGTGCACAGGAAGTTTCACACGCGATTGGCCCTGTGCGTGCGGGCGATGTGGATTACGGGGGTGCGCGGGAAGTTTCACATGCTGCAGGCCCTATGCGTGCGGGCTACGTGGATTACTGGGGTGCGCGGGAAGTTTCACACGCGGCAGGCCCTGTGCGTGTGGGCTACATGGATTACTGGGGTGCATGGGAAGTTTCACACGCGATTGGGCCTTTGCGAGCGTGGTACATGGAGTACTGTGGTGCGCGGGAAGTTTCACACGCGATTGGCCCTGTGCGAGCGGGGTACGTGGATTACTAGGGTGCGCGGGAAGTTTCACACGCGATTGGGCCTATGCAAGTGGGGTAGGTGTATAACGTGGTACGGGGGAAGGGGAGAAGTTACACACGTGCTTTCGCTGTCAGAGCAGGTTACGTGTATCCAGTCAATTGGCAGTGTGGGTTCTCACAGGAGTGCCCTCTACCCCCTCCATGGACCATGCAGGGAAACCACACCACAGGGGACTACCCAGCACCCCTGGTCATGTCCCGCAGGCAGTCCATCCACCATGGGCAAGCCCCCAGCCAGGCCACATGTCACCTTGCACTAGTGATCACCAACTCATGTCCCCCAGCACCCCCACCCCTCAGCAGTGAGGGTCACCTGCCAGCAGGCCCCCACTCATGTCTCACTCATGTCCCCCAGCACCCCCACCCCCAGCAGTGAGGGTCACCTGCCAGAAGGCCCCCACTCATGTCCCCCAGCACCCCCACCCCCCAGCAGTGAGGGTCAGCTGCCAGCAGGCCCCCACTCATGTCCCACTCATGTCCCCCAGCACCCCCACACCCCAGCAGTGAGGTCACCTGCCAGCAGGCCCCCACTCATGTCCCACTCATCGTCCCCCTGCATCCCCACCCCAGCAGTGAGGGTTACCTGCCAGCAGGCCCCCACTCATGTTCCCCTGCACCCCCACCCCCCAGCAGTGAGGGTCACCTGCCAGCAGGCCCTCACTCATGTCCCATTCATGTGCCCTGCACCCCACTCCCCAGAAGTGAGGGTCACCTGCCAGCAGGCCCCCACTCATGTCCCCCAGCACCCCCACCCCCCAGCAGTGAGGGTCACCTGCCAGCAGGCCCCCACTCATGTCCCACTCATGTCCCCCTGCACCCCCACCCCCAGCAGTGAGGGTCACCTGCCAGCAGGCCCCCACTCATTTGCCACTCATGTCCCCCAGCACCCCCACCCCCCAGCAGTGAGGGTCACCTGCCAGCAGGCCCCCATTCATGTCCACCAGCACCCCCACACTCCTGCAGTGAGGGTCAATTGCCAGCAGGCCCCCACTCATGTCCCACTCATGTCCCCCTGCACCCCCACCCCCCAGCAGTGAGGGTCACCTGCCAGCAGGCCCCCACTCATGTCCCACTCATGTCCCCCAGCACCCCCACCCCCCAGCGGTGAGGGTCACCTTCCAGCAGGCCCCCACTCATGTCCCCCTGTGCCCCCACCCCCCAGCAGTGAGGGGCACCTGCCAGCAGGCCCCCACTCATGTCCCACTCATGTCCCCCAGCACCCCACCCCCCAGCAGCGAGGGTCACCTGCCAGCAGGCCCCCACTCATGTCACACTCAAGTCCCCCTGCACCCCCACCCCCCAGCAGTGAGGGTCACCTGCCAGCAGGCCCCCACTCATGTCCCCCTGCACTCCCACCCCCAGCAGTGAGGGTCACCTGCCAGCAGGCCCCCACTAATGTCCCACTCATGTCCCCCAGCACCCCCACCCCACAGCAGTGAGGGTCACCTGCCAGCAGGCCCCCACTCATGTCCCCCTGAACCCCCACCCCCCAGCAGTGAGGGTCACCTGCCAGCAGGTCCCACTCATGTCCCACTCATGTCCCCCAGCACCCCCACACCCCAGCAGTGAGGTCACCTGCCAGCAGGCCCCCACTCATGTCCCACTCATCGTCCCCCTGCATCCCCACCCCAGCAGTGAGGGTTACCTGCCAGCAGGCCCCCACTCATGTTCCCCTGCACCCCCACCCCCCAGCAGTGAGGGTCACCTGCCAGCAGGCCCTCACTCATGTCCCATTCATGTGCCCTGCACCCCACTCCCCAGAAGTGAGGGTCACCTGCCAGCAGGCCCCCACTCATGTCCCCCAGCACCCCCACCCCCCAGCAGTGAGGGTCACCTGCCAGCAGGCCCCCACTCATGTCCCACTCATGTCCCCCTGCACCCCCACCCCCAGCAGTGAGGGTCACCTGCCAGCAGGCCCCCACTCATTTGCCACTCATGTCCCCCAGCACCCCCACCCCCCAGCAGTGAGGGTCACCTGCCAGCAGGCCCCCATTCATGTCCACCAGCACCCCCACACTCCTGCAGTGAGGGTCAATTGCCAGCAGGCCCCCACTCATGTCCCACTCATGTCCCCCTGCACCCCCACCCCCCAGCAGTGAGGGTCACCTGCCAGCAGGCCCCCACTCATGTCCCACTCATGTCCCCCAGCACCCCCACCCCCCAGCGGTGAGGGTCACCTTCCAGCAGGCCCCCACTCATGTCCCCCTGTGCCCCCACCCCCCAGCAGTGAGGGGCACCTGCCAGCAGGCCCCCACTCATGTCCCACTCATGTCCCCCAGCACCCCACCCCCCAGCAGCGAGGGTCACCTGCCAGCAGGCCCCCACTCATGTCACACTCAAGTCCCCCTGCACCCCCACCCCCCAGCAGTGAGGGTCACCTGCCAGCAGGCCCCCACTCATGTCCCCCTGCACTCCCACCCCCAGCAGTGAGGGTCACCTGCCAGCAGGCCCCCACTAATGTCCCACTCATGTCCCCCAGCACCCCCACCCCACAGCAGTGAGGGTCACCTGCCAGCAGGCCCCCACTCATGTCCCCCTGAACCCCCACCCCCCAGCAGTGAGGGTCACCTGCCAGCAGGCCCACACTCATGTCCCACTCATGTCCCCCTGCACCCCCACCCCCCCAGCAGTGAGGGTCACCTGCCAGCAGGCCACCACTCATGTCCCACTCATGTCCCCCAGCACCCCCTCCACCCAGCAGTGAGGGTCACCTGCCAGCAGGCCCCCACTCATGTCCACCTGCACCCCCACCCCCCCAACAGTGAGGGGCACCTGCCAGCAGGCCCCCACTCATGTCCCCCTGCAGCCCCACCCCCAGCAGTGAGGGTAACCTGCCAGCAGGCCCCCACTCATGTCCCCCCACTGACTCACCCACCCAGCAGTGACATGCCCATCTCATGACACAAACCAAAAGTCAACTATGTACATCAACACATGTCCGTCTCTCACACACACACACAGGTTGCCATTGATTGAGTAAACCCACATGTCAACATGTATGAACCCAATGAGTGAATCCCACATATTGAAGTATTGAAGTAAAAGATCAAAATGTATTAACATGAAAACCAATTGAAAGTACTTAAAGCATAACATAATGGCAAACATGAAATGAAATGTATGTCCAAATAAAAAAAAAAAAGAATTCCTTAAAAAAACCCAAGTAATCCAAAAGAAAAATGGCAAAAACTCTCTGTCCACCACACCAAATCCAAATGAAACGCAAAAGGTAAATCCATTGATCCATGCTGAAATTAAATCAAAATGTCCAAATAAATCCAACATCCAACTATGTACAATGTAATTTTCAAGGGTCCATGAGCCCAACGAAACAAATGAAACCTATCTAATAACCTACCTAACAAAAAAACTATATACAAAAGTGTGCGGCATAGTCCAAAAGCCCCAAAATAAATTTAAAAAAAAGGAAACCTAACACTATAAACTATTTACAATGGCGACGGGCAGGTCCTGCGGCTCACTCAGTGATGTTTTCGGCCAGGGCATCATCGAACTCCATGTCTATTTGCTGGAGGCGGGCCTCTGTCCTGGCCCCGAGGTCTCGCAGGGAGGCACTCATGGCCTGTTCCAACTCCCTGCGAGTCGCCTCGAGGCAATCTGCCCACCTCAACGCCTGACGCATGGAGAACTCCGCCCTGACCATGGTGAGCCGCGCCTCTTCCGCCCGCTGCCGCTCCACAGCTATACGCTGGCCCAACCGCAGCCACACGGAAGACACACACATTCCAGGGCCCTCCTGCTCTCTGGCCGATGCCTGCCCCCCTGATGTCAATGGCCCTGAGCCATCATTGCTCCTACCTAGAGCCTGCTCCTTCTGCTGCTGCTGCTGCTGTCCATGTGCCCTGTCCGATGATGCCTGCACATCCTCCATCAGCTGGTCTCCAGTTGTGGTGTCCACCCCTGCTGGACCGCCGACTCCCGACTGTGGCAGGGATGGGATCTCCACCAAGCTGGCTGTGTTGGTCAGGCCAGGTCCACAGGGGGCCCTGGTGGAATCTGGGCCTGAAGACGGCAGGGAGAACGACTGACGTATAGTCTCCACAGAGGAGGAGAGGTCCGCCAGAGTGCGCGTCACATGTAGGAACCCACCAACCAGGGCCCCTCCCAACAGTGCCACGTCGCGACGCTGCTGTTCGTGATGGCGTGCGTTCTCCACCCAGGAAGAACACACGTCATCACGAATGTCACGCGTGCACAACGCAACACCAATCAGGACGGAGCCCATACGTTCATGGGACCCCTCATCCGCAGGTAGTGGAGAGGCAGATGACATGGCACTCTCACCTACCTGCGGACAGGCCTGGGATGGTGCATCCCTGCTGGTGCATGTTGGTGCAGTCACAGTGTCAAGTACAGCGACATGCACAGGCCCCTCTGCGGTGACCTATGCTGCCTCCTGACCCTGGCCCTGGACTGCACCAATTGCACCAGTGGTACTACCCCCACCAGGCCCCATGTGCGGCTCAGTAGCGGGCTCCTCCTCCTCTGTGGAGACCACCAACCTGGATGCCTCCACACCATCTTCCACCATTGCATGCCCCTGTAGGGGCTCACTCGGCCCTTCCGCCACAGCCGTAGTGGCAGACGTGGCACCAGCCCCCTCGCTACCGGATGATGGCAAGTCCTGGGAGGGTGGCTGGGCATTGCGTCGCCGCCCGGTGGAGGCATCCCCACTGCTTGGCTCCAGAGCGCCATCTCCGCCCTCTTCTTCACTTGACGCTGTGTTGTGGGAGTCACTTCCATCCTTCCCTCCACGACACATGGGTGAATGCATGCAACACACATGCAGAAACAGGCACGGCTCCTGCAATCAACATCACCATCCATGTACAAGGGCCTCTATTAACCAAAATATTGCCTTCAAAGTCACATGCATCATGGCTCACACTGATCCAATGCACACACATCACCGGAGGGTCATGCATCATGGCTTGTACACCACAGACACAGTGGATAGAAACAGTGCATACAACGGTGACCGCACTGCATGAGTGAATGTACACATCATAACGGACATGTGTCATGCATCCATGGCGTTTCAAAGTCACACACACACTTCTCAGACACACACACATGTGCACCATACATGTACATGCCAGCAGCACCCATCCCTCACACCCCCTCCATGTCCAATAACAGACACGGGCATGCTTTCATGTGTGCATTTGGCATACAGCTCCCCATGTTGGTTCACACATTACTGGTCTCACATGCATGACCATGATGTCCCTGCACACACACATCCATACATGGCCTATGTCACACATACAGGCAAGTATCAGACCACCAGTACACTGCAACATGCCCTGTCTCAGACACCAATGCTTGGCCACTTACCGTTCAACTCCAGACGGGTCTTCGTCCGAAGGATCTGTGCATGGAGTGCTGGGCATACGCGTTCCAGGACCCTCATCTGGATGTCACTCATGCTGACCCGGCCCCCCTCCGCGAGGCGCCGGGCCTTGAAGAGAGTCCTGGACCTGAACTCCTCCCAGCGCTTCTTGACATGCTTGAGGTCGCGGGTTGCCACCCCCATCGCATTGATGGCAACCACTACATCGTCCCAGATCCTCTCTCGTCCTTCCTTGTTGGCGCGTGATGTTCCTAAGAGGGCATCAAAATGCCCCAGGACATGCTCCACCAGGACACCAACTTCCTTCACACTGAAGCTGGTGGCCCTCTGCCTCTCTGGCTGGGGGTCGCCAGTGGTCTTAGATGGTGGTTGCCCCGACATGGCGACCCCCGAGGCAGACGTGGTTGGGCAACTGGGTCTTGGGGCTGGGCTGTGGAGCGATGGTATCCCAGTCGGGAGTCTTTGGTTCCAGCAGGGGTGGACACAGCAACTGGAACCCTGGCTGACGTGCAGGCACCAAATAGCAGGGCACGTGGGCAGCAGGCAGGCAGGCAGCAGCAGATGGCAGGTGCGAGCGTGCTCGGGGTTCTGGGGGGCAGTAATTCGGCCTTCTGGGCAGGAGTGTGGCCTTCCATGTGTTGTTGCGTGGCCAGCTTGATACGGAGTGATTTGGCACATGAAAATCTTGCACATCTGCGTGTAATTCCAGGAAAGGCCCTTAGCGCATAAGCGCGTCTGTGATGTTACACGCGCGGGCGTTTCCTTCGTGACGTGTGCATAGTGCCTCATGGTGCGTGAAAAAACTGCACGTCCGCGTGTGAATGCGTGTAATCCGAGGAAAGGGCCTACGCGAATGTGATGTGACGCGCACAGGCGTTTCACTCAACACGGGTGCATGTTCATCTTACACGTCCAAAAACTGCACGTCCGAGTGTCAGCTCATGTAATTGGAGGAAAGGGCCTTAGCGCGTACACGCATAAGTGACATTGTACGTGTGGGCCGCTTTAAAAGGTACCTGTAGGACCCCATTTCCTTGTACATGCTTTTCATGGAGAGCAAGTGGGTGAATTCTGTACTTCCTGTCGGTTCACACGCGATTACTTCACAGCGTTTCAAATTCGTACTCCCTGTTACCTCTGACAGCGTTAATTTTTTTTGTTGGGCCTGTTTCCTCAAACAGCGTTCACTTCTTCTTTTGTCCTGTCTCCTCAGACAGCATACAATTCTTCTTTTGGAGGGGGTTGTGCAACGCGCACACGCGCGTCTTTTTCACATTCTTTTTCTAGGCAGACGGTGAGTCGAGCACGTATTTACCAACTGTGCTTGCCCCGTGTGTCGCGTACCCTTTCAGAGGTCATTGTAGGCTGCGTGTAACACACGTATGCTTATTTTTGTGTTCCTGGGTGCCACAGCGTAGTGCGGGTTCATTTTATCACGCACGTGGTCTACGAGGTGTTGCGTGCACGTTATTTTTTGTTTTCAGGGTGCCTGTGCATTGCGTGACCCGTCATCTTCCCCCAGGGGTCACAGACAGCCTTGCTAGAGCACTAGGGTACGAATTTCATCTAGTACTCTACCACTTTCACCCCCAATTGCCCAGGACAATCGTTTACTGCTACTCCCATACGCACAACATCAGTGCCATGGTTGGGAGGCGACCAAGTGCTAAGGGAGGCAAAGGTGGCTGACTTCCAAAAGGTGGGCGTGGTGGGCATGGTAGGGGAAGTGGCCATGATTTGCAGGGTGCGCCTAGACCCCCATGTGTGGAGGAGCAATCAGAGACACCCATGCCCCCCCCCATGGTTGTGGGAAACGTAGCTGACACCATCCCAGCTCAGCCCTTGTTGGACCAGCCCATTGTGGCACCTGAACTGGCACAGGATGACTCCCAGGTCAGCAAGTCTATGCCACGTGTGGCGGTGCAAGTTGGTGTCACCATGCCACGTGGATCTGGGGCAGCTATGTCATCTGCTGCCCCAAGCAGGCAGGGTGGGGAGGATGCAGGGGCAGCTGCAGCTCAATCCACCCCAGCTCTGAGTCTCCCAGCCGGGTCAGTGTCAGTCCCGGTCCATCAAACCGACGTTGCCCTGCCAACATCACCCTGCAGCCAATGCCTGCACCAAGAACTATGGTCCACTGGCCCCTACTGACCAGAGCGGCGTAAGACACTCAGGATCCGCACCACCTTTGAAAAAGAGGAAGAAGGGTGCTCTGGCACTACAGGCTGAGACCCCAGACACGGCTACACACTCCGGCACATCAAGGAAGCCTAACTTTAATGACGCCAAACTTGATGCACTAGTGACCTATGTGTCGGCGCATAGCCGCAAAATGGTGGTGACTGCAGGGTGTAAGACCATACCTGGTCAACGTAAGGCACACTGGCAGACCATTGTGGATATCATTAGTGCCCTTGGATTTGTGAGGCGCTCAGCTGATGATTGCTACAAGCGCTGGAATGACCTGAAACGCAGAGCAAAGAACAAGCTGGCCTCAAATCATGCTTCTACTCTGGTGACTGGCGGTGGGTCTCCACAAGAGGACAACCAACTCACTAAACATGAGTCTGTTGCTGGAACCTTCGTCACAGAGGAACAGATCCAAGGCGTGGGAGACCTACCAGATTACGTCGCATCGGTGAGTGCCCATGCATGTTTGTGTAATCCATGTGTATGTTGTGTGGGTGACGGGTTCTGATTGAGTGCCAGGTGAGGGTGTGTGCACCTGAGTGGTATGGGTCACCCATGTGCTTCCTCCAAAACATTCACTGGCCTTGGATTTGGGTATGACAATATCCCTTCTGCCCACAGTAGCCATTTAGCACCACATTACTGCAGTTGCCCTTGAACTGTCATCTTGCAACAACATTGTTCAGAATTTTTCATTGTTCATTCAGGCTGATTGTTTCAATTTCTCCCACTTTTGCAACACATTTTTCAGCCCTATTGTAACATATGTGACATGCTTCTGTCATTGATTACACCCCACATTGGCCCACATTTGTTACCTTGTTATGTGAATGATTAGACCATTCAGGCTGGTTGCGTATTGGCCTGCTCACATTGATCGTTGGTGCCTGTTTGTATGTGGTACTTGATCGTTGTTTCCTGTGATGTTTAAGTGACCAATCATTGATGTGTACATCTGCCTGCAATCACTGTATTCTTGTACACTGGATGTGTTGCAGTGAGTGGCACATGCATATTTTGTCACACTATGTAGCATTGTTCATCTCATCATGTCCATCTCACATGGATGGCTGACAGTACTCATTCACTGACATATGGCTGAACTTGTCAAATGTACCATAGCTATGCTACATGCCATCTGTGTGCTGGCATGTGTCATTTATATGTGTTGGACATGCCACACACAGGCTAATGTGTGATGCCAGTGCTACCCAGCATGCAGCAAATGTGTTGCTTTTCCATCTTGGTGTCATCAGTGTCTGCTTTTTGCTTCCCCTTCCAACTCAGTGGCAGTGCATGCATGCCAGGGTGATAGTCATGTGGGACATGAGTAAATCATGTACTGGATCTCTGGCTAGTCAGGCCTATGTGTGTGCTATGGTGCTAATGCCTGTTTCCATTTTTTGTGTTTCATATTTTTGCAGGTGATGACACACTTGATGCTGTTGAGGTTGAGGAGATGGTGCAGAACCAGGAGGAATCTCAGGCACGACCGGGCACCAGTGGGGGACGTGGTGTGGTGGTGGGTGAAAACCCTTTCGTAATGCAGACCATACTGTCCAGGGGTGTCTCTGGGTGCACCTCCCCAGACCTCTATTCAGGTGCTGAATTGGATGATGAGACTTATGTGCCGCCGCAGGTGAGTGTTTCTGGCAGGGATTCTGTTCTGTCCAACCCACCTGCACCAGGAGTAGAACTCTCTATGGGGATGTCAGTGTTGGTAAGTCCGCCTTTGGCGGTTACCGATGCAGGGTCACAATCCACAACATCTGTTCCTATTCCTGGGCCAGCAGATCAGAGGGGGAATGCAGATCGCCTTGCCCCGAACAGATGTGGTGCCCGCCGACGTGGTGGCCGTATGCCACCAGGCAATACTGTATGGGAAAACTCCATGTACGGTATGGCAACCCAACAGGCAGCATCAGTTGAAATGATGGCTCAGGCAATGGAGAGGGTGGCCACTTCCATTATCCCCCCTGAAAGGCAGATGGAGCAAAAACAGCAGGAAACAGACTCCACTTGCCGATCACACAGGGAAGACATATTGGCGTTGAACAGGGACCGATGGGCGGCACTGGAGACTCTGCGGGAAGCCATTTCTATAGAGTCACAGGGCCACAGGGAAGCCCTGAGGGTAGAACTCCATAACCTCAGGGAGACTCTTGTTGAACTTGAGGCTTCCACAAATTTGAGGACAGAACAGCAGCTAGAGCAGCTCACACGTTCACTCTCAGCTGAGCTGCAGGCAACTCGGGAGGAGATCGGCATCACTGGAGGCCATGCGTACAGAAATGCAGGCAACCCGTCAGGTGCTGCATGGGGATCTCCGACTATCATCCTCCAGAACGAGACCTTCCACACCCGCATGCTTGCTGCCATGGAGGACCATACCAGGGCTTTGTGTGGGCTGCCTCCCATAGCACCACCACCTCCTGTTGCAGCATCAGAGGATGATGAGAGCGACAGCAGCCGTTCTCCCACAGTAGCGTAGCCATGCAGGCCATGAGCCCATGGAGGTGTTTTTTTTTTGCAACATCCACACAGGTGGGTGTTGGTGTGCACCCTGTCCTCGGACCTCCTGGGTGCCCCACCCCCTCCCCCCCCCACATGGGCATTTTTTTTTTTTTTTTACAGTGTGTTGCCTTGTGTGGCTCCCGTGGGCATCCACTGTGTATTCCGGCTGGGCACATGCAGGCTTGTCCTGTGTTTGGGTTAGATGCTTGGGTTCCTGACACACACATCCCTCCTGTTTCCCATTTCCATGGGCTTGCAAAGGGTGTGACCAAGTGACAGTGACTTACACAGTGACATTGGGCTCCCATGAGCTGTGTGGGCAGTCTGCAGTCATAACTGTGTGGACATCCCTAGTGGGGTTTGTTTTTGTATTGAACACTGCATGGTGTATTGATATGTGCTTGTGCATCCACGTCTTCCTCCTTATCCGCAGGTACCTTCTTCATGTCTTCACAAGGCTGTCTCCTTTGCAGATGCAGTTCAAGTTGTACGCAGTACACTGACACATTTGCCTGACAGCAACACTCTGGAGTTGGAAGGGGTCGATGTGCTGGCTTATTGAGGTTGTATGACTTACATTACTTTAAGTTTGTACTGTCATATTTTTGCCGATGTTTCATGCTGTGTTGCAGTATTGTGTTGGTGGTAAGTATTTGGTCATGTGTGCTGTTTGTTATTGATTACTGGGAGCATATTGTCTGTGGCATGTTTCCATTTGGGACAGTGCACTTTGTGACACTTGTGTCATGTGTTGTGCATTTCTTTGTTTGCTTTCACATTGCAGGACATGCCATAGTGTGTTGGGTGGAGGAGATGGGGAGGGGTTGGGTGACATGGCGCAATTTTCATGTTGTATTTTGCAAGGGGGTAGTCATTCATCCAGCATAAATGTGTGTCTTTTTGTGACACAGCATTGGTTGTCTTTTGGTAGGTAGGAATGCACACAATGTAACACTTCCAGGTGACCAATCTCAGGCTGGTATGGTTGTGACAGTTGACTGTCCCTTATGTCATCATCATTGATTGTCAGCTGGTATGTGCCAGGGCTGTGTGCACTCCAAAGGGGTGTGATTTTAGGTGAAGTAATTAGCCACCAGCTGCGTACGGGCTGCCTCACCATGTGCCCTTTCCCCTCCCATGCGCAGTGGCCATGCTTTTGGTTGGGGATGTGGGGGCACCACCATGTCCACCGGCAGGCCCCGGCGTGTTGCAACCTTGTGCAGGACACATGCTGCCACTATGATCCTGCACACTACTGGGGGCGCGTATAGCAGCTACCCACCAGAGTGGTCAAGGGAACGAAAGCGTGACTTGAGCACTCCGAATGTGCGCTCCACTATGCCCCAGGTTGAAATATGGGCTGTGTTGTATCTTACCTAGGGTGGTGTGGTGGGGTTCTGAATTGGCATCATCATGTGGGTGCTCAGAGGGTAGGCACTGTCCCCTGGGGAGGTGAGGATGGGTATCATTAGTGGGGTTGTGACATTACTCAGTATCTGACATGCATGCATGAGGAGGGGCATTTATACTCACCAAGCAGCCATGTATCGCCATGCCGCCCAGCTTCTAGGTCCCGGTTTAGGGTTGACATTCTGTAAATGAATCTGTCATGGGTGGACCCTGGATAGTTGGCATATACTGAGGTGATGATTCCCTTGGAATCATATACTGCCTGCGGACTGATGGGTGTGCAGTCATGATGGCCAGCACCTGGTGCAGGCAGCGTGACTGCGTGGACTGTGACACCCCCCCCCCACTATGGCACTTTTGCGCTGAAATGAACCAGTGGCCAAGAAGTGCAATATATTGAGCACCTTTTGCAAGGGACTCAGTGCTTGGGAGCAAAGGGTGGGTGATGTGAGGTCATCCTCCCACTCACTCACCAGGTCGAGTATTATGTGAGGTGGAAACCTGTACCTCCCATACACCTGGTCATCAGGCATCCAAAAAAGGCTAGTTCTGGGTGTAAAAATTCCAGCCCTGACTATCCTCCTCCTGCGGTATCCCATGACCATTGCTGTGAGGAACGGTATATTCATCTTAGCGTCTGAGCTTGTTTGTTTTTGCGCACACTTTTGTGCTGCGCGAGTCCACGTACGCCTGCTTCCTGCTGGCGTACGTGTTTCCGGATTAGCGCGTCTTTTTTTGCGCATGCGTTAGCCCCGTCCAATCCATGAATACGTGCTCTAGGCGCATGTGTGGGCGTTCCACGCATTTGCCTCCTGCACTTCCCCCGTGACGCCCACATTTTCACGCGTTGTTCCCCATTCCGCGTGTAATGCCCCGTGTTACGCCTACTTTTGTTGTGTGCGCTGCGCTATGTACGCTTTCGCTGTGCGTGTAGCGCACGCTGTTGAAGACGTGTGCGCCAGCGTGCACCACACAGGATTTTAGCGCGCATCCATGGATTTACATGTGGACGGACTTCCATGAATCGCTGTGCGCAGGTTTCGCTGCAATTTTCGCACTTGCGCTGCGATTCGCACGCTTGCGCAGTCATTTTCAGCGCACATTAATTCCATGAATCGGCCTGCATGTATCTATTTACAATCCAATGATAACTCAGACAATAAGATTATGTCAATGAAAACAATTATAATTAGGATAAAGAGTATGGTCCATAAGAGTCCAGGCAGCAAGGTTTGTTGCTACTGGAAAGCAGTGAAACCGGAGAGGAGGAGAAGGACCACAGAAGCAGAAAGGCTGTAATATAGGTTCACCACCACCTGTGCAAAGTCTCTTGAGAACCTACCTTTTTGTCACAGACCAGAAATGACACCACATCATTAAGTGGGATCTAAAATCAACAACACAATCACTACCGGCAGAATGGGGCCCAGATGAGCCAAGCCAGTTCCATCCTGTGTCTTGTTATCCCAAAACAAATGTCAAAAGAGTGTCAGTACAGTCACACATAATTAACAACACCTGAATATGGTCACTTGCACACTCTGCAAGTGAAACCCAGCAGCCATACTCTGAACAAAGGAATTACACAAGCAGAAGTGAGGACAATAACAGTAACAGCATTATCTAGGGGAGAATAGGAAGTTAAAGTAAGCAAGGTTCAGGATGGAATGAAAGAGGAAAAGCAGGAAGAAAATAATCTAAGTGCCATTGTACAGGAGACTGAAAATGCAGAATAGAAACTAAGGACCGGAATGAAGGAACTATAGACCAGGAACAATAAAACTCAGGAATAAAACTCTGGACAAGGAAAACAAGGACTGAACTGCTGACGACTGGTAACAAGCAATTCAAGAAACTGTAAATCTAGACTGGAATAACAAGGGCAGGACTGCAGACAGATAACAAGGAAACTCAGGACCGGAAACTTGGAAGCTAAAGCCAGGTAACACGGACTATGGACATAGAACAAGGAACTGGAGGCACGGGAACAGGATAATTTGTGGTAGAGAGCAAGGTGTTGCAGGCAGAGAAAAAGGACTGCAAACAGGGGAGCAGGTCTGCAGTTTAGGAAACACAGAGAGGCAGGGCAGAAGGCAGGGGAGAGCAGGCAAAGTAGCAGGGCTGGAAGGCAGAGAGCTTAGGGAACTGGAAGCAACTGGAAACAGCAGAAATCCAAGGACCAAAGCAAGGACCAAAGCAAAAAGGGCTGGGAGAAAACTCATTGAAAGATGCCAGTGCTCATGTGAAATAATGAAAGAATGAAAGAAGTAAGCAAGGTAGTTAATTAATTAACTAAATGGGGGAATATTAGGATGCAGGTGGAACACCTCAAATGTGATGGGAAGTACAAGCTGTGGAGATTTTTTCATTTTTAGTTTAAGTGTCTCTGTCATTTTTTTGCAGCATTTCAGGCCATTGTATAATTGGATTTAGTTTTATCATAGTCTAGATAGCATTAGACTACAAAGTATGTGGTTGAATGATGGCCAGCAAAAGATATTGTTACTGGTGTCCATTAGCATAAGGGCCTATTGCTATGTTAGCCAGAGCACTGCCGTTTTTAACTAGGCCGCATTAGAGTTGTAGATTTCTGTCATTTAGAGCACTAGGCCGCAGTTCTGAGCCTCTGACCTTACCTTTAATTAATTGTCATTCCTGCTTCCCCCATTGAGCGCTCAGCATGCCAAGGTCCTTGGAGGAGGGGTGAAGTGCAGCACACATATAGATATTTTTGCAGAGCTTAGCTGTTCTCAGGAGCTTTGAGTGAAATGTAGAATGATGGTTTGTGTTCTTGACAATAGATAAGTACAATAGCTGTTGAGAGTAAGCGTCCCCCAAAAGGCATAAAACACTCCTCAATGAGAGTCAATGATGGACACACCCCTGGAGGGAATGAGACCAAGACCAAGTGCGGTTGAGATTAAAAGTCTTTTTATCTAAATCGATATTGGGCATGCAAAGGACTCTGCAAACTCAGAGAGTACTCTGTCTGACAATAGCAAAGGCAGTCATTTATATTACAAATACACGTCATGCATGAGCTAAGCTATAGGGGCCACATAGTCGTTTAGATTAGATGGCGACGACTAGCTACTATGTCGGTGGCAGGCACGGTTCTCCATGATTGGCGGGGATCCATGTGGTGGCATCACGGAGTGCTTGGGTCAGCCGGGCTCATCGGGGTAAGGTCAAGGGCGCAGGCTTTCCAAGGAGATTCACTACTTCAATACTAAGACTTGCCCTTGTGGCCACTCGTACACATTCATCACACCCGTCTATGTAAAGTTGATATGTAGAACCTTCAACACATCAATCTAGTACCAGCGAGGGGACACGGGAAAACAGTATGCAATGCGAGGCTTCCTTTATACATCATCATAAAGTTGGCATTAACAAGGATCCAATCTCACGGGCCCAAGTGTCTTGTCAGGGGGCACGAGTTAGGCTATCTTCATCATTCTATTCTGTTAGATGTAGTGAGTGATAGTTTTATGGTATGTTAGTACAAGGGTGAATAACTGTTGCTCTGGCCCATTAAACTTAGGGTGAACTGAAATACCGCTGGGTCGGAGAGGGCACATAGCTAATACCTCAAAAGGCAGTGGGAGTTGGGATCGTGTGGGTTGTAATTCTCCTTGGCCTGGTCTGGGCAGCACATAGTTATTTTATAGTGGCATCTGGCGTCGGAGGCATGGGGGAAGGTAAACGCTTGGTGCGGGTCCAGCAGGAATGCGGGGAGGTGTAGCTGTACTGTTTCAACAACAGAATACCAGGGACCTTCAAGCCCCGGCGAGCCTTGAGGGGAGGAGGGGGGTTAGATGTGCAGCTCTCGAGAAGGAGAGGGAGATGGCCTTGTAGCTTTTTCGCAGGTCTCTGTTCATGGAACAGCATGAATGCTCTTACAGGGCAGAGTGGCTAGTGGGGCTTGGGGGCATTATGTAATGGGCACATTTTCATAATTCACATATACTCGTGTTTACTGAATCAATACAGTGAAAGGTTTTCATTAACATTACATCGTATAACATTCATTATTCTGTTGCTTTGATCCCACGGGGGAAAAATGTACACAAAACGTGAGGTAGAACCTTGTTGGTGGATGCATGGGTCTCAGTGACACTTTAACTTTAAACATGTGATTAAGATTTGTGACTCACGGATCGAAATACAACAAGTTCATTTATCATTTCAACCACAGTGGATGTGGCTCAGAACTTCTATTAACTCACACATATCATAACACTCTCAATCATACTATACACAAGCATTTTATATATTGTTCTTTTAATTGTTTTACACTAGCAGCAAACATTGGTCAGAAAAAGGAGGACTAGAGCCTCCATACGCTTGACACCCTTACACGGAAATGTCCTGGAGTAGAGCCTCAGCTATGTTTTTTATGAAGCCACCTGGTTCCCAAAAGATAGTAAGAAGACTAGCATCATGTTTTCAAAAAAGAAGTTGCAAAAAGTGTTGCAGAGTAAACTACTGCAAGGCCTGGGAAAAGTCTGGATTGCCGAATTGAGTTTATGTGAGAGGATATTACTGTGTTTAATTTACTGACTTGACTGTTGATACTAACTACATGATTGGGTTGTTTCGGTGGGACTGCACATGAGTAGTTACATGAATTTGTTTTGAACAATTAGGGCATCCCATTTTAGTAAATGTTACATGTTTAACTTTAGCCAATCAGGATGAAGTATTTTTTGCTGACTGCACAATTAGGACATTTGTGGGGGGCTTTATTTAGGATGGTTACAGGTAATATACTAACCAATAGATTGTGGTAGTGTATGGTGTATTTAGATTTTGTATAACAAAGAATTAAGATGAGGAACCTTTTCAGTGGACACTTGTAAGGGTAGACCTCAGCGCCCTTATTAGAGCAATAAGTTTGTCGCAGGAACAGAGTAACAGCGGAGTAATAATGGTTCCTCGACTCCATTTTAAAAGGCAGTAATGAGTATAGTTACACCTCTTGCATTAATGCGCCAAAAATCCAAAAAATAATAATTCAACTCAGTAGGATGAGAACAAGTAAACAAACTAAACAGAGAATCTACACTTATTAGCAGAAAACAGACCAGCGGGCAGCCTGAACGAATAAGATTCATAACAACATATTGTGCTAATAATGCAACGTTAAGAAAGATCTTAAATAAGAATTGGGACCTTTTGAAATTAGATCCTCACATTAAAGAATTCATTGAAGACAGTCCAACAGTAATATTCAAAAGAGCAAGAACTTTAAAGAATATCCTGAGTCCCTCATTGTTACCAGAAGAAAAATGTGCAGAAACTATCTCATTGTTACTGCAGTTACCTAAAGGATTTAGGAAATGCGGTTCAGGTTCCATGTGTCAGTATGCAATGGACAATACAGAAGTATTCGTAGATTCATTGGGCACCAAGCATACAAGCACGGGCTTCATTAACTGCAAAACTAAATTTGTAATTTATGGAATAATCTGCCAATGCAAAAAGATGTATATTGGAAGTACTATTCAACAAATGTGAATAAGAATCCGGGAACACATGTCAAGTATTGGAAGTCAAAATGCCAACCTACCACTGGCATCTCACTGGCAAAAGAATAGCAATCCTGGGACCTAGAGGAGGAGACCAAGACTTGAAATTGAGACAAGAGGAATCAAAACTAATATGTCGCTTTCGGACAGTAGAAAGAGGCCTCAACTCTGACAGTGAGATGTCCTCTTTCTTATAATTAGAATATTATAATTATACTTGAATAAGTTCCAACGCTTATAAATGAGTTATGGGAAATATTGATAATTATGTAAACCACATGATATAAACCACCTTGTAGCTCAATATATAGCGTATCTACCTCTTTAATTAACTAACGGGTTTAATTGGAGATAATGTACTTTGAGGAGGTAACGAGTATAATTCCTTGGAATTGCGGCTATAAATCCAAAAGATTTAAGTCTCAATTGGTTTCATATTATTAAAAGAATGTTCACATAACTAACAAATATGTACCCCACCAAGCCTTTATCCACAGAATACGATCATAATTCGCAATGAACTGTGTGTATGTATTTAATGTAATTGAAGTACAGCAACAAGCTCGAATATATAATTCATTACAAAGAATATGTACTTCGACAGGTACACATTAATGTATGGGGTCATATTAGTGATGCCAGTAAACATTTAGCGGTTTCTGCCCAAAAGATGGCACCCATAATGGAAACCAAGATAGGACTAACACGGTCGTCCGCGAGACCGTAACCACAACAATATAGGCCACCATTTTGGATCCGTGCACGAACGCAGACAGATTTGTACGGTGCGGTTGAAATGACCACAGAGGTAAGATACGACAAATAACATTTATCATCCGTAGCCCATATGGCACTCTCAGCCACTACACTGCAGGCTGTACTTTATTCTGATGAACACAATGTAATAGCTTATTTGTGTCTATTACAGGAGCGTGCAACCCTTGCATAAGCCCTGTGTCATATCTGTTGATTCATCAACTAAGTGGTGCTTACGGGCACACTCCAATAGCATTTGCCAATGTAATTTTTTGACCTGACATACAACACGGAGCAGACGGTGTTTAAGCAAAATCTTTAACGTTTACCAGATGTGTGCGTATCAAAACAAAAAAGAGACAAAAAACTCTCGGCATCCCATTAGTAACTGTATTCATTAGTTCAGACAAATAAGGTTATAACAATATAGAGTAACCAAGTTTAAATTGACAAAATTACCAGACAGCAGGTAACAGTGAATGAGAACTAATGATTAAAAGTTTATTTGACAGGTTGGGATTGATCCCATGACTTATTGGAAATTGCTGAAAGGCTGTCTTTCAAATTTACAAAACAATACCATTTGGTAAGAACTTTCTGTTTCATATTTTAAGTTACCTAATATATGGCTCGGAATTATATACAGTATGATATAATAGAAAATTGAACACACAGGATTTTCTTTTTGTGTTTCTCCCATTTTTTGATTTTTTACTTGTTTAAATGTGTTATGATTTGTTTCTATCCGAACCAATCCTGCCGTATCCCCCTCCTTGCTTTCTGTGTTCATATGTAACTTACCTACCGGAATGGTGCAACAATTCCTGTTGAATGTTAATGTATGCTATTGATGTTGTATTACTATTTAGCCCTGATTTGAAAAAGAAGGCGGAGTCCGTCGAAACACGTGTTATCCCAATAGGACACTCGTTCACATAAATATACCACTTCATAATTACAATCCTACTGAGTTGAATTATTATTTTTTGCATTTTTGGCGCATGAATGCAAGAGGTGAAACTATATTCATATTACTAGATTTTGTATAAGTGTGAGCCAATAAGGAACATGGGATTAACATGCACTTGATATTTGTGATGTATTCAAATGTTGTGGTTTTTGTTCTTAAATACTGTAACTCAATGTGGGCGGGTCAACAGCGTTTTCATTTTCCAGTTCTAAGAAGCTAACTGACCGCCCTGGCCATAATTTGCATTTATTAAAGATGTTGTTCTTGCAAATCGTGCACTACATTATTTCTTCCTTAGATTTATTTTTCCGATCAGTTTTTGGGCTTACCATTCACTGTTTCAATACAAGTCATTAAGGACGGTCCTTAAAACAGGCATTAATTGAATTTAATTGAAAGTCTATGATAAACAGAATGTTCTAAGAAAAATGACCATTGTAATAGAATAAAGTGGAAAAATTACCTCCGACCCAGGTAAGGCTAAACTAGGCATCAGAGAGGGTTGACCAGAGAGGAAGGGTGTTGTGGATTGTATGCTCAGTCTAAGGGGGTCTACATGTCATGTTAAACAGCATGGAAGGGACTGTATGCAGATTATTTTACACCCCTGCAGAGCCCTCAATGTTATTCTGATTTGTTTTGACAGATGGTTTAATTGAAAAAAAAAAACTGCCAGACCTGGGTCTTCAGATTAGAATTACACCCTCATCAAAGTGAATTATAACTGTGACCTGCCATGTTTGTACACAAGTAGCATACTGACTGTGATGTTCTCTTGTTTGCAAGATGTAATGGATGACTTACCATATCCTGTGTTTAGGATCTGTGCCACTGCTTTACCTCACAAATACATCCAAATTCCACATTGGTAAGACAACATGCACACAATGGTTCAGGCATAGGTTTTGCTGGACTTCCGAAACAAAAATGTAACTGGAAAAAGCTGCTTGATATTTCACATGGCGTAAAAACATAATTCCATTGGTACATGGGCACAGAATTAGTCCAGATAGGCTTGCATATTATCGAATAGCCCTGGTAGGAGCTTTCATTGAAGAACAAAAGTTGAAGAAAAGAATCTCTATGTAGGTGAAGGTGTAATCCTCCATCTGATGGCTGTTGTGAGGATATTGTGAGATGAACATTTATTCTGACCCTCAAGTGTGGTCCCAAATCTATTTTCAATGTTCACTGAGACCTTTTATCTGACTTCTCCTTTTCTGAATCCTAATCAAAGATGAGGTTGCTCGGATCTATGTGATCACTGCAAACCCAAAATGCTTAAAACGAAAACATGCAGATTTTTTTTCTGAACAATTCCCTGCAATTATATGTGGGGTGAGACCCATCTACCCTTCCCATACTCCCCTTATATGTGTTTAAAACCAATCCCCAACCAAATATAATTCCGGGATATGTGGATTTCAAAATTCAGCATTTTTGCATTCTGCTTTTTTAACTTCACAATGATAGCATGATACGGATTACTCTATGTGGACCAAGGAAAGCTCATTTTGGGTTAAGGTATACCATATGCAGTGTGATTTCTGTGAAAAACGTGTTTAAGAGCAGGATGTTTATGCATCACTGAATGGTGGCCAGTTTGGATGTGTGTGTATCTGCTGTACCTTAGGAGTGACCCTGCCATCCCGCTTATGAACTCAGTTCTTATTCCAACAGCTCAATATTGTTCCTATGACTTTTATGGTATACCATTTGCAGCCATAACTTGTCCTGATTTGTGCCAGCCTGGGCAACCTGAACTGCAGGTTAAAGCATCATCTATGATCAGATTGTGAATGGTGTTGGATAGTCAAACCTGTATCACCTCTGGAGAAAAAGTCCAAAAAGAAGAATGAAAATGTAGACTGTAGTAACCCAAAATGATGTTGTGGTTGGATGCTTGAATGAATAGCTACCTTTTCTGTTTCATATTTCCCCTTTCCAGATCCAATTTACCATACATTTGGAAGATCTCCTGTAGTTATTTTAGAACCCAAGGAAAGTACCAATTCGTGGATACAGATGCAAGCCATAAAACCAGACAAAGGAAACTTTCCCTACAACTTCATCTTTCCCAGCTACTCCTGATGGTAAAGCTCTGCGCCAGTATTGATTGTATTGCATTTATCTCTAGAAGACAGAGGGAACTCCTCCTTTAATGTGGTGGGGCCAACTACTAATATGAGTCTGAGACCCTTGACCTAAGGAAGCATTGCTGTCTGCCCACTGTTTAGACAACTACATGAAGTACCAAGAGCACCTGTAAATGACTGCAGCAGCAATCAACTGCCTCTCTGACCTCTTACTGATTAAGCCCCTGAACTGCAACTGTAGCAAATAGAATAATTAATGTTGGTACTTCAAGTAGTACTTCACTTACCTAAACGACCATCACTGGAGGACGCCTGTTCCTTCGGCCCCAGGAGTTTGACCTCAACTTGAATAGTTTTAATGCCCAATCCCATAGCTTCTGCACTTCTCCTTCAGTCAAACAGCTGCTCTTGCTGCTTGAAGATCCTCTAACTAATGCATTAACATCACTTAACACTGAAAAAGCAGGAAGCTCCATGTCTGACCACTGACCTCCACTGGACCAAAGACTTGACAGCCTGTGGTCAGAGGAAGTGGAATATATCCCACTAAAAGTATCTATACACTCTGCTTAGATTCTGAAAGAACCTAGGCTGAACCAAAACATAAGGTCATACATTTAGAATTGGGCATATTCCAAATATAGGGTCTCTCTATTGCATCAGGAGCTGTATAATGCTCAGACAATCAGAAGCCAATCAAACTATTCCAACTATTCTTTAAAAAAATGACCCAGTTGTGGTAGGAACAAGCCCGGAAGTAAGACTGTGATGTGCTATGATGCCCTGGTTAGACCTTCATTTCTTTGTTCTACCCTCCCTGACAAGTTAAGAATATAAGATAATTTTATTTGTTTTGTTATTTGTTTAATACAGTTAACAAAACATAAACCTTTCACACAATTTGTCAAAACAAAATACAGACCCAAAAATAAATAACTAGGGAAATACAGCTAGAAGAATACAAAAAAGGCACAATAGATGACTCAATTGATGAAACAAGGATTGTTGATAATGTAGATAAAAAAACAATCAGGATTACGAATTACTGACAACATTTAACACAGTGGATATGAAATGTTTGGCCGCAATGAACAAAGATATCTGGTGCCAATTTAAAATTTGGTGCTAAAAACTCTTCATATACAAAGATGGAATACCTGAAACAAAGTGCTCAAATGTTAAAACTTGCAGTTCATGAAACTTAGACAACCCAATGTCCAAGTGTTTCTACACTACAGGAAAGTTGACGCAACCTACAGAGTCATATTTGATACTTTAAATTCGCTCAACTCCCGATTATTTCATAAGTCTTATGTATACGTAACAATATTTGCATCAAATAAGAGCATACAAGATTTGATGGGCACCCAATTAATTATGTTGGTATACAATTTCTCTTCTTTTCCATCATGGCTAAGTCAAAAAATAAACAAATAAACTAAAAGAGACACTGAATCAGCAGTGTTACACCAGTCTCAGTTGCACAAGGATTTACCTATCCTGAGAGGATTTGAAATTATGTCCTCTATGGTTCTACCCAAAACTTAGAGGAATCAATTGCATGTGTGTCATGTTCTGGGGCTGGCATTGTTATCTCTGGAGCAAGTGGAGACGTGTCAGTGTAGTGGCATGTCTTCCTCCCAAGATGGCGCTCCCGATCTCAGTTCACGGGCCAGTCTTTTCCTCTCTAATGGCTCAGTCCCCGCCCATTGGAGCAGAGAGAGGAAGATATCAGAAGCCGCAGGCAGTGAATCTGGGCGTTGCTACCCTCTGTAGTGCTCCAGTAGTAAATTTGTTCTCTCCCTAAGGATTTACGACCTTGTGAAATCCTAATCCTCTACTTCCTCTTCACAGTGCTCGAGATTAACTCTTCTGAGTTTTCACCCTCTGCCCGCTCTGCGCCCTACCTGGTCTTCGTTGTGTCCCATTGATGGCTTAGAGGCAGATCATTCTCTGGTACATCCTTTCTCCCTTTCCATTACACACAAACTCTAACTTGATAGCCCACACTAACTTTCTGATTTCCCACAAGCCTAACACAGTAGTTGCTGTCACACTCTGCTTGGAAGATCCGACTCCAAAGCCGTCACCTCACCGACACGGGTAGGTCTTCTCTCTCTCTCTCTCTCTCTCTCTCTCTCTCTCTCTCTCTCTCTCTCTCTCTCTCTCTCTCTCTCTCTCTCTCTCCCCCTCTCTCTCTCTCTCTCCCTCAACCATCTTATCCCTCCTTAATGGTCCATCATCTCTACAGCCTGACGACAGCGTATGCTTCGAGCCCAGTCTAGCTTATAGGTGGCTCCAAGGCAGACCTTCGGGTAATTACATTCATTTAGCATAACATCAGCCTGCTGCTGTTTTACTTTAAACTCATCTGTGTCTTTCCATTTCAGCACAAGATAAAGAGAGTCCTACAGAGCACCCAGTAAGTAAACTCCTCACCTACTGGACTCTAGACTGTCTCAGCAAACCTAGATCAGAAGACATCAAACCAGCAAGGTTTTCTCCCCCAGAGGGTTGCCTTGGAGAGTCGGTCTCCCCTGATTCGGATCTCTTGAAGAAGGCGAGGCAGAGTCACTGGGGAGATTCTTATCATCTTCTCGATCGAACTCTGATTCAGGTCAGTGCCGGCACATTATTGTAGCACATGGTGTTTTGGGATTGACAGTTAGCAACGCCTGTTCTTTTTCCAACTCTGACATGGATCAAATAAAGCAGCTTGTAGCTGCTGTACAATCGTGCGTTAACTTTGGAAGTGCAAGAATTGAAACAGGAGAACCCCGTTCTGCGCTAACAGATGGTTCGTTCTTGCCCCCGGCCCTTTAAGGGGAGAGAAGTTTGATGGGAAACCTCATAAGCTTAAAACATTTCTAGAGTCATGTACGGTCCAATTTATGTTTAAAGCTGCATTCTAACCAACTGATAGGGATAAGATGGGACATATGATCTCATACCTTACAGGATCCACGCTGGTCTGGGCCACACCCTTGGTCACCACTTCTAATCCTATCCTGGATTCCTATCCGGCCTTTGTAAATAGCCCTACATCTATGTTTGGTTGACAGGAAATCATGGTAGCTTCACAAGAGCACCTACTCGACTTTAAGCAAGGGTCAAAAGATTTACTGACTTACATCACCAGTTTCAAGCAGATGTCAGCAGACACTGTTCGACCAGATGATGCTTTAATCACTCTTTTCCGTAGATGGCTCTCAGAAGAATTAAACAATGAGGTCTCCTGAGTCCCTTGTTCTGTCAATCTGGCAGAAATAATCACCTTGGTGATGCAGTTGGCCTACAGACTGCAAGAAAGGCACAGTGAAAGGAGAAGAGGTAGATACGCTTGCCCCCTGCCTAAATCCTCTGGCCCAGACAAAAACTTTGGTTCTTGAGGAACCCATGCAGTGAGGGGTGGCCCGAGCACCTCTGTCACCGGAAGAATGCTCCCACCGGCACACATTATGCCTGTGTATGTACTGTGGGGCAAAAGAGCATCTTGTCAGGGAATGTCTGATAGCCCCCCAAGGCATCAGGGAAACGCTGGGTCCTGTTCATAGGGGGAACCACAATTTGGGATGACAACTCTGGTTCCCCTGATCCTGAGAACATATCCACATGCAATGACCCCTCAGACACACCCATGGTAGTTCAACTCGTGAAGTTCATGTGGGGTGACACTGAAGTAAGCAATGTGCCAGCTTTAGTAGTCAGTGGTGCGGCAGGCAAATTTGTAAATGATCAATGGGCAAGCAATAAGGAGCTCCTCCATTCCCTTAAGAAGGTTTCCATTCCAGTGGAAAGCATTGACGGAAGCCCACTCACTTTGGTGCCCATAATTGAACAAACCATCACCCTCCATATGGGAGTTGCCTCGCATCTGGAGGAAATCACATTCGACATCATCAAAGCGGCCCATTATCCTATCATACTTTGCTTACCCTGGTTACGTCTACATAACCATTTTGTGAATTGGTATGCCGGCACCTTCTTTCTTGTGCCTGAAAATTGTCTATCCTATTGTGACTCACATGGCTCTGTAGGGATGTTCACCCCCTGTTCCCCGACAAACATTTTGTTCAATACCACTATGTTAAATCATATTCAAGAAATCCCAGAGCCCTATCAACAGCAACATGAGGTATTTTCTGCTTCACAATATTCTACATTGACCCCATACCAGAGGGATGATTGCATCATCAATCTTTTACTCGATCAACCCTTCCCTTTGGTCAAATGTCCATCCTATCTGCCAAAGAAAAAGAGGTACATAAAGAATACCTCCAAGTAAATCTCCAGAATGGGTAAATAGTGGAATCCAAGTCTCCAGCAGGGGCCTCTCTCTTCTTCATTCCCAAGAGCCGTTCTGAATTACGTCCCTGTATTAACTTTCGCAGCCTGAATCGGATCACTATTCCTGACCGAATCCCATGCCTCTCATACCCGATATCCTGGAGGCAGTGAAAGGAGCAACAATTTATACCAAACTTGATCTGCGAGGAGCATACCATCTCATTAGGGTCAAAGCAGGGGACTAATGGAAAACGGCCTTACGGACTCCATTTGGTCATTTTGAATATAGAGTTATGCCCTTTGGGCTGTCCAATGCCCCAGTCGAATTCCAGAGATTCATGGACCATCTGTTTGCCGACATTCTATTTTATTTCATCATAGTTTACTTAGAAAATATCTTGCTATTTTCTTAGTCAAAATCCGAACACGTACGTCATGTACAGAAAGTCCTCAGCCATCTTAAACAGAATCGTCTATTCTGCAAGCTAGAAAAATTTCAATTTGACCAACCCAGGTTACATATCTGGGTTATGTCCTGTTGGCAAGTGGAGTTTCCATGGATCCTTTGAAAGTGACAGCAATATTGAATGTGCCACCGCCAGTCTATATTAAGGATGTACAATGATTTTTGGGCTTGCAAATTCTTACAGGAAATTCATTCCTGGCTTCTTTTTGATCATCCGGCCACTCACTACCCTGTTAAAAAAGGGAATCCCTTTCTATGGTCTGTGGATACCCAACAAGCCTTTAACAAATTAAAAAGCCTGTTCTCTAAAGCCCTGATATTAATCACACCTGATCAGAACAAGAAATGTATAGTTGAAACTGATGCTTCTCACTATTCCCTTGCCGCAGTATTACTGCAAGAAACTATCCACGGTAATTAATGACCAGTCACTTACATTTCATAAACTTTGTCAGAACTGAACTATTCCATTTTGGAAAAAGAGTTGTTGTCCACAAGAGGGCCTTCGAGGGACCTTTTAATGAGTGCTGCATTTCCTATAGAAGTAAGAACAGATCAATATAACCTCAAGGCCCTGCAATATGCCTAAACAAGGAACAGTTGTCAAGAACAATGGGCACATTTTTTTCACCCTACGATATAGTTTTCACATTAATCCCAGGAAGAGTCAATCTGCGGGCTGTTGCCTTGTCCAGGAAAGAACTCTCGGGCGATTCTCCATTTCAGTATAAATTGATGTTCCCTAATGCTCTGTTTGTAAATGCATTTCAATTTTTTTGCAGAAAATCACAACAGATACTAGAGAACATTAAATAGATTGCCAAGCACTGATTCACAGATACAAACTCGTTAAGGAGAATGGATGCTATTTTCAGGACCAGAACGTTTTTATTCCAACAGTGTCACTTTGGTGGGAGGTTCTACACATGTGCCATGATGCACAAACAGCTGGAAAAAGGGGTGCAAGCAAATATATGATATGATATATGATATGATATGATATGATATGGCATTTATAACGCGCCTATACACAAGTGTTTCAAGGCACGAACAACAGATTTGATCCGGAGGCATTTTTGGTGGCCCTCTTTAGCCACAGATATGCAGGATTACATTTCCTCATATGACATTTGCCTTCAATTCAAGATCCCTCAGAAAACACCTTTAGACAACTGGTAAAGATGACTTTACCTGATAGATCGTGCCAGATAATATCTACAGATTTTGTCGTAGATTTACCCCCTTTACAGGGATTGACCACAATAATGGTAACTATTGACTCGTTCACCAAGCTGGCTCACTCGGTGATCCTCGCAGGAATCCCTATAGCCGCACGGATGGCTCGCTTATTCATTTAGAATATATTATTGCTTCACGGAATGGCCTGAAACGATGATATCCGATCGGGGCTCGCAATACACCACCCGCTATTGGCCCAAATGTGTTCTATTAGTGACATCAAACGGGCCTTAAACTCAGGTTTCCATCGACAAATGAAAAGACAGAGAGGCTAAATCAGATATTGGAAGGGTACGTAGAGTGTTTGATGCCTGCAGTCCAGGACAATTGGTCAGAAATTGACTGAGTTTGCCTATATTAATTCGACACACACTGCCCTGAAATCAAGTCCATTCATTTTTTTACCTACGGCTACCATCCTATTTTATTTCCTGACCCTTGGCTACCCATTTTGCAGACATAGACAAACTGGTACATAACATTCAGTTCGGTCACAAGACTGCTTGGGCAGCTCTACAGGAAGCACAGGATCGGGTAAAACATTTTGCCGATCGCCATCAAACTGCGGCCCCGATCTTCAATCCAGGTGACAAGGTGTGGTTGGCATCTAGGTTTCTCCCTCTGCATTTGGTCCCCTCCATGTTGTCTCACCGATATTTTGGTCCCTTCACGATTCTCAAGCAGAAGGGATTGGTGGCCTTTCATCTCTGACTTCCACTTTCTAGGTCCAGGATTCACCCGGTTTTCCAGTTATCTCAGCTTAACCCTGATGTAGCAGATCGTTTTGGTTGTACCTTGGCAATGAGGCCTCCACCTCTCTCCACAGCTTCAGGCCTTGAATTTGAGGTCTCAGGGATCTGCGATTCCTGTTATTTTCAGGGCCGATTCCAGTACCTTGTGGATTGGAAGGGACACTCGACGGCAGAGAGAACCTGTGAACTGGCCAACTCTTTGCATGCTTCTCGTCTGATCCAGTGTTTTCATCACTTGCATCCTGGTAAACTGGGGTGTTTGACCTCTCGGAGGGGGCATTCTGTCATGCTCTGGGGCCAGCAGTGGTCTCTCTGGAGCAAGTGGGGACGTGTTGGGGTAGCGGCATGTCCTAATCCCAAAATGGTGCTCCCAATCTCAGTTCACGGGATAGTCTTTCCCGCTCTCCTGGCTCAGTACCCACCCATTGGAGCAGAGGCAGGAAGATATCAGAAGTCGCAGGCAGTGAATCGGGTCATTGCCACTCTCTGCAGGGCTCCAGTAGTAAGTTTGTTCTCTCCCTAAGACTTTGTTGCTGACTAGGACCTTGCAAAATCCTAATCCTCTACTTCCCCTTTAAAGTGCTTGAGATTCACTCTTCCAAGTCTTCCTCCTTCTGCACGCTCCACACCCTACCTTGTCTTTGTTGTGTCCTGCTGACGGCTTAGAGGCAGATCACTCTTCGGTACATCCTCTCTCCCTTTCTATTACCCATAAACTCTACTCGTTAGCCCACACTAACTTTCCGATTTCCCACAAGGCTTACACAGTAGTTGCTGTCCTGCTCTGCTTGGAATATCCGACTCCAAACCCGTCACCTCACTGATGCGGGTAGGACTTGTTTCTCTCTCTCTTTCTCTCTCTCTCTCTCTCTCTCTCTCTCTCTCTCTCTCTCTCTCTCTCTCTCTCTCTCTCTCTTAACATCTTATCTCTCCTTAACGGTTGATGCTCTCTACAGCCCGACGACAGCACATGCTTCGAGCCCAGTTCTGCTTATAGGTGGCTATATGGCAGACCTTCGGTAATTACATTCATTTAGCATAATATTGGCCTACCAGTGTGTTACTTTAAACTCATCTGTGTCTTTCCATTCCAGCAGGAGGTACAGAGAGTCCTACACAGCACCCAGTAAGGAAACGCCTCACCTACCGGACTATAAACTGCCTTAGCAAACCTAGACCAGAAGACATCAAATCAGCAGGGTTTTCTCCCCCAGAGGCACTCTGATTCAGGACAGTGCCGGAACATTATTGTACCACATGGTATTTTGGGATTGACAATGTGTTGTCTCAGACTGTAAGAACCTCCATTCATAGGTGAGTCTCTCAATACAGAGAACAGGGAATTTGCCATATAATTCCAACTTTTCTGAAATAAACTGATCTTTTGCCACTTAATTCTAGCAAATCAGTGATGTGTGACCCAACTCAAACCTAACCACCACATAAAATGTAGAATTTGGTAAGCCGAGGACACTTCTCCAGAGGATACCCACCAGGTGATTCCAATGCAATTCCAATGTGGCCCAATATAGTAATGAAGGCACATCCTCAGTTGTGTAGTAACGTGTTATAGGGAGAGCAAAAAAACTGCCGAACTTACAAGCCTCATCATTTGTGATTCAAAGATGAAGACCTTCTGATGCAAGATGTTTCTGATGTAAGATTTTATATGTGTCAGCCATACAAGGTTTTGAGGAGCTCCTAAATCCCAAATAAGCAAAGTACTTAACCAAGTCTGAGCGAGAGTTACCAATATACCAATTGAAGCACAAGAACCCATGGGTAACAAATATTTTAAGGGCTTTCATTTTAGAAATGTTAATGGTCAGATCATTACTAGTAAAATGGTTCTCAAGGGCACTAATGGATCTTTGCATACCAACAGAGGTTTTATCAAATCAAACCCAATCATTGGCATAAGCCCAAAAATATAAAGGGATCAGGCCAAGTTCAGGAGGAAAACAATGTACCTTTCATAAAAAAAGAAAACAAATCAGAAATATTTAGGCTAAACAATGCTGGAGCCAAGACACATCCCTGTCGCAGACCGTCTGAGGTGTTGCCCAACATTTAGCCATGCATATCCAATCCAATTTTCAAGGAAGAATTGGCATGAATATTGACCAATTTGCCTAAAAGGGAAGCCGACAGATTCCAGTCAGCAAGTTTTCTCCATAATTTGGCTCTGTTGCCATTTTCAAACACACTTTACAGGTCAGCAATAGCCATACACAGCAGAAACCGTTTTTGCAGTGGACTGCTGGATTAGGAGGGAGAGAAAAAGATCATTAAGTGCGGTGCCTGCCCCTTTTCAAAATCCGGACTGGTGGATGTCCATCATCCCAGACCCTGAAGACCCAGCTGCACTCTGTTCAAGTACAAGAGAAGCAACAATTTTTGAACACACACCCAGAAGAGTGATTGGGCGATAATTAAAGGTATTCTGCCAGTCGCCAGTCGCCCTTTTTAAATATTGGTGCTACGAAAGAAGTCTGCCACGAAGTAAGAATTACCTTCTGATTTAAAACCCAGGAAAACAGGACATAATGAATATTTGCACACATAAATATATTGTCTATGAAAACAAGGTTAGGTAGGCCATCAGGACCCACTGTTTGTGAATTCTTTACATTTTTAATTAATTAATAGTATTAAGTTGTCCAGGGAAAAGCATATATCTAAAAGTGCACCATTTCTTTCAGGGACTGCAAAGGATTCTCAATTTTTTTAAAAGCATACAATTTCTTGGAATACACTTTCGAAAAAATATTTAACTAATGAAAAGGCTGGCTGTTGACGTGGGCATTCAGGAGAGACCAGAAAGAATGGGCCTGTTGTTTAGCAAGCATTGAAAGCATAGGCTCACTGTCCCTTTGAAGCATCCAGCTTTTGTGAGCTGTTATCCAAATCCTATAATCCTGTCTCAATTTTTTATTTTGCAGCGCATCACAATTAAGATTAAGAGAGTGCAAGTTTGTGCAAACAAACTCTCTCTTTTTTAAGAGTATTTCATAGTCATATGAATGGTTGTGAGATTGTTTAGTTTTAAAACCTGGATGGGAGTTTGATTCAAGCATTTCATCTTGAATTAAAAACCATGTATTAGAAAACAATGAGAGGGGAAAGTATGTGCTTTCCGGGCACCAGAACAGGCCACTAAGCATAATATCACTTTCATTTTGTTTTGCCCTAACAGGAATTTGGGTTTAAATACAGGTTGATAATGAGATAATTAATGTCAGTGACAAAGGTGTACATGTTGGAAGAGGCTGTAGCATTGTGTTGTTACGGTGCAGCTTGTCACATGTTGAGGTCCTTTCCTCAGAGGTCCTCAGGGGATTACATTGAACAGCACCTTTCGCAGTGAGCATAGGTGCAGAGAGTAGTGTGTCCACTGGTATCTGGAGCCAAGAGGCTGAAGATTGCGGTGTGGTGGTGTGACGACCCGGCATGTTGGTAGCTGTCAATTTGAGCTCTTGCCTCTTGCCTCTGAGAGAGTCAAAAGGTATGTGGCACGGAGTGCGGGAGGCAATTGCTTCTATTTTGGAGCAAGCAGTAAGGAGAAAGTTGTGATTTTTCTTCACCTTTAATTCCTTTTTAGTACCTAGGCAACGAAAGAGCCTTTTTTAATTTGTTTTATTCCTTCTTTTTACACAGAACGGGGGAGAAGTCATTGGCTTAGCCTTGAATTGTCTGCTGAGTTTGCTGTGTGAAAAGGCATCCATTCTGTGTTAGCCTAAGCTATCTCAAGTACTTTCAGACTCCATTTCACTTCTTCGCTCATTCTGATGGGTTTTCATTTCCATGTATAAAATGTTCACAACCTGAAGGGCTGGAAAATGTGTGTTTGCAAGGAATGCTTAGCTAAATGTTTTTGCCAGCTTCGAGCCTTGAACAGGCAGGTCCGAACAAAGATAAATGATAGTTTCTTTCTTTCTGGCTCCTGACTTCTGAAGCCAATTCCGTGACTAATGTTTCAAAAACATAATATGCCATGTACATTCTAGGAAAAGAAGTGCTAAGTGAACTACCAAGCTGAAATGCAGAGTGACCTTTTGGTCAAAGACAAACATAGATAAAGGTATGCAAATAATGACTCCTTGAACTGGAAACAGGGTGAACCGTGTTGCTCTGAGAACAGTAAATTATACAGACATGATGTAGAGTGAGGACCGATGTGTTTTCATGGAAAATATATATGTTACAAAGTTCATAAACTATCTATAATGCAACAACCGAGGCAATCCTGAAGTGTACTTAAGGCTGACTGGCCGCCATGTAAATTGCCCAATTTCTTTCTCTGTGACTATCTGCAGACATAGTTGAACCTGAGTCGCTTGAAGCAAAATAAAATCGTGTTACTGTTTGAATTGTGACTGGTGTTTGCAAGTGATTTCAATCCAGCACTCCAACTAAGTCAATGCCTAGTATGTTATACCCAATGGAAACCCTTATTTATATATTTTTATGTCAAAGTTTGTTTAATTCTGGATGATGTACCCTTATATAATGCACCTCTCTTTGAATTCCCCTGGTCTCACTGAACCAAGAAATAGGTTTGTTTTGCAAATTAAAAGATTCATTTGAAGAATTGAACCATATATATATCACACTTTTATAAATATGAACAATATCGGAATATCACACTTATGAATATGAACAATAATCAGCAATGGGTAATCTTACAATATCAACAATCTCAATTAGGAGTAGGAATAGGAAGAATAGTCTAGCAGAGAATACTTTGGATGGGTTCAAGAGATTGCAATGATAGGAAGGAATGCAACACAGAAATAAACTTGATATGAATTTAACCAAAGACAATGTAATCACTCTTTCCCCCTGTTATTACTCACTCCCCCCAGTATGCAATATGAAGAGAGGAATGAGGGCACACAGGTTTCAGGAATAATCATCAATAATGCAGTTCAATCCCGATTCCCCCAGCAAGCTTAAAGATAACAGGTATGATTTTAAAACAGGTCAATTTCTTTTAAATGTGGTTTGAATTGAATGGGAAAAATGCTAAAATGATTTTAATTCGCTAAATGAATGATTAGCAAATGGAAAACGAAATTCAGAAGTTATAAACAAGAAACAGCTATTTTATATTAAGTGAAATTGAGCCAAAGGCAAAATCGCGGCAACTTTTCCGTGTGCGGGAAACGAGAATACAGAATAAATATAAGGAATTGGAAGGTCGTCTTGTGTAAGTTCGAAAGCTGAGGATGTTAGCTTCGATATGACATTTAAATTTCCTTTCTAGAACGTATGGTTCAAAAGTTACAGAGGTTTTTGTGAAGGTAGATTTTTCTTAAACAGAGTCAAGATTTCAAAATGAAAGATTGCGCTTTAAAGATTCGGAACCAATAGGGACTTATACTAAGAGGCTATGAAAGTACAAGATACCCAACGGGACAACCACCAGACCAGGGTGCCTTCCACTCTGATTGTTGTGTGCCAGGACACTTGACGTTCTTCAGAAAATATCAGCGCACAGATGATTATCGCTACAATTATCACACTATATAATGAGAAGAATTCAGGATGGACACAAGATTCTATAATGCAGTTCTGGACAGGTTGAAATGGATTGAATAGGATTACTTTAAACTAAGAGATGACTATGGACAGTTCAAGACTAAATACTCACTCCTATGGCTTTGGAATGGAATGGGCCCATCAAAGATCTGGTCAAGGGTTTGGACTTCACTCCCCACCGGACAGGATTCAGGGCACCTGGACTCTGCTCTCAGCAAGGCACTCTGGTCTGCGCGGCCTCGTGGACTGGATCTGAAGGGTTCTGGGTTACAGCTCTGCTCTGCGGGTCTGGATCTTGGTTCTAGCATGGGGTTCCTAGCTAGAATAGCAAAACAGCTTAGCCAGGCTGTTGGATTTTGTGGTGCCCCTTGGATGTTTAGGGATTAAAATCAGGTTTGCCAGATTTTTAAAGGCCTGCTGAAAAGGGTTCAGCTTTTTGGATTGGGCCTCTGCTTCAGGGTTCTAGAGTCTGGTTCTAGAGGCTATGGGCCTCATCACGAGTCTGGCGGTAACCCTTAAATGCAGCGGTAGCGCTATTACCGCGGCATTTAAAGGTCCACCAGATCATGGCTTTGGTGGATTTCCCCCCAGCTCGGAGCTGGGGGGAAATCTGCTGCAAAATTGATGATTTTCAGCGCCATTACCACCGCCGGGAAATCCGCCAGTGGTAATAGCGCACATTTTCCCCATTGGGCCCAATGGGGAATGAGGAATTCCCGAATGGGCCCAATGGGGAATGGGCAATAACCCTTCTACCAAACCCGTGATCCGGCACTAATAGCACCGGGGGGTTTGGCGGTAGGGCTATTAGCACCGGCGTTACCGCCCAACTCGTGACTAGGCCCAATGTCTGGATCTTTGTCTGGATCTTCCTGCAGGGTGCTTCGCCAAGGAATCAGTTGAGGAGTGGAAAGTGTGTCTATGGGTCATCAACAGTCCCTATTTATCCATTTCCTAAGTGGGTGGGGAGGCTGATTATCTATGCCCAACCCTCTAAGGATCTGATAGGTCAGAGAATTTCCCCTCTCCTGATTTGAGAAAGGAGCAGTGTGTCATCATGAGCCAGAGTGACACTGCGTTTGTGATCCAAAAGAAATCCCTCCCCTTTGCTTTTACATAGAAACTCTATTTTTCCCAAAAAACATATTTCCAAGATACACAAGTTGTTCATAATACATAATTAAATGACAGATTGCCTAAGGTACATTTCTGTCCAACTCTCATTTTCCTATCATTTTCATAAATGACAGCTTTTTCTCGCTTTTCGTGGGTTTCTCAATGTTAGTTCTGCACCAATTTTTATACATGCATGCACATCCCATCTGGGCACATTCCTGTAATTTTTCATGTTCCTAACATAAACACCATGGCTACAATATGAACAATTTCCGGGGTTCAGTCTCAGAACATCACACAGATTCCCGCTTAGTCTTAAACTGTGAGTGGATTTTAAATTTGAACAATCTCTAAGTATCATATTTTTGTCATTTCAGTACACTTTGCTATAATCATTTTTATAAAACATACATTTACTTCCACTTCAATCCACATTTTCAGTCTGGCCCGCCTCCAAAGCTGGGCTGAGCCAGAGGGTCACATGGCTTGCGTTCCTGCCAGAGCAGTTGTGGTCATTCACACCTGAATTAGCATTCCTTTTCAGTCCTAGGAACCCATTGTTTCTTGGTCAGGACAGCAGAGGAAATCTCCTCCCCTTCTGATTAACATGCCAATACGAAATGCTCTCCTTTTGGTGGGAAGGAACCTGGTGTGAGTTTCTCAGGGGAAGAAGGCCTCTTGGAAGTTTTAACTGAATCATTTTCCCTTTTGGTCAATTGTAACATAGTTCCTTGTGGAACATACATTTATAAATTTAAAATAGGAAAACCCATCTTTACTTCCAGTCCTTTTTCAACATGAAAATCAATATGTGGCACTCTTATATGGCATTTTGATGGAAATCTCTTCTTTGGCATAGTTTGAGTTCAACTTTCCACTTTACACATGGTAGGTTTTAAATCGGCGGCTTCTGACAGAGGTGAGTAACGGTACTACACCCATTTTTGACCGATTTCTTTCAGCAAGCAATCTTCAATGTGGATTTTCCTCTGATAAGTGTACCTCTGTGGACATTGTATTTATGTGGATTCTTGGAGTAGAATGATGTTCAACACTCAACAAGGAGGTTGAATCTTTTTGGGTGGTTTGTGAGCCATGATTTTTACAATTTTGACAACCAATAAAAACTGATTTTTAAAACAGCTCTGTGTTTCTCTTGCAATGATTTTGCTCTGTGGGTAGCCAAGTGATGGGTTTTGGCAGTGGTCTCCTGTTTTACCACTGACATAGGCCGTGACTGCCCCTTCATTGATCCTATATGTGTTGCTCATCTGCAGATCTAGTATAAGAACTGCTGCACACTATATGTGGCTCAGTAGAGCAGCAGAGGGTCAGCCCTTGGGTACTTTACATGTGCAGCAAAGACAATTGTTAATTCTTAACTGGCTGTCAAGTGGAAGTTCAGTCAGCAGTTCAGGGCCTGATGTGAACGGTGACCAGTGAACTTCCAATGTCTGCTCAACATACTTTGGGTTAATCAAGCCACTTCCTCTCCTTCTCCTGTCTTAATCTTAATTGCTTTTTCTACCAGCCCTCCATTAGTAAAGGGTCCTAAACAATGCTACAACCTATGAAGTGGGGGCACTGACACATTGCATCTTAATCCCTCCCATGCATTTCATCATTGAGTATCATTCAACAAGTATCCAATATGGACAAAACATCAAGTTTCTTCCCCTCTAAAAGCAATAAACTGCTAGAGTGAAGCGGCTCAAGTCTTCTCTTTGGTCATGGATTTGGTCACGACAGAGGACCTTCCTAAGGAATTCCTATGACATTTCTGGGCCTGTCCTAATGGGCATTGAGTGTCAGCTGAGTATCTCTCACTTGGCTAATGGCATTAGCCTTGAGATTGAGCTTGGTGTTTGCGATACCTTGGTAGAAAGACTGAGCATGTCACATGGTCTGTTTAATACACTGGAACCAGCGTGACCCAAGTCTCTACTGTCTCAGAACAAGAGATGAGTTTTAGGACTCTAGCAATGATAACCTGGAAGACACGAACACGGTCGACCGAAGCTTGCTTCCATTACAGGGTGTCGATCCAAGGCCAGCTGAATGCCCTGACATGTGTTTCCCATCTTTATCTGCTCTTAACTTTGTGCTCCAATCATTTATTCATTTATTTGACAATGTGATGCACAAAGTCAGGGCTAATTCGACTTCCGTCAATGAAATCTGCACATTTCTACTAGCACCAAGAACTCACACACCTGGTCCCCTGAATGACTCCCTCTTGGGCTGCAGGACAAAGGAGGTGGCTCAGGTGCCAATCTTAGTGAACAACTCTACTCAAAAGAATCTTAAGTCACCCCAGCTTTGTAATGAACCATTCATCATTATTTTGGACTGTGATTCAACTACCCCGGGAATACCCCAGAAATCGGGGTTTTAAGAAAAACAATACATCAAGGGTTAGACTTGACCGAGGAACCACGGGTCTAGGACACTTCTGTGAATGTTATTCTGGGCCACTAGCTTACATTCTAGACACAGAAGATCTCAGAAAGCACTAAGTGCCTATGCCATAAATCTTCAGCCGTGGACTCCAGAAAACAAAAACTAGCAAGCAAACCGATCTTCAGAGGAAGATCGATCACCCATGGGGCTTGAGGACACAGCTCGACCGCCGGGGTCCTGAAAAAAATGGAAGGGAACCACTTGCAATGCCCAGCAACTGGAGCCAAGTCTTGAGTCCATCCTGCTCACTAGCGGGATCTTGAAATCTTTATTGAATCATGCCAAGCAAAGTCACTGGACCAATTGCCCAACCGCAAATTGCAGCATGAATGAGGAACCAGTGAGGGCTTTAGCGACCAGCAAGCCACAAATCCATCTGACTATCGTGATTCCATTTTCCAAGGACGATCCTTTCTTGGCCAAATGTAGCACTAGTCAAGCTCCAACTCATATGGATCCAATCCATAGGGGTTATGGGAACCTGGAAGCTAGGCACAGTGAACCTGGCAAAGCAAGATCCTAGGCTGGTTCCTTGACTCTGCTGTATTTTGATTCAGTTCTCGACGAAGATACGTCCATTCCACTAAATCAAACAAGACTGTTGTCTCTCCTCTCTTCAATTACTAAATTGTCTTCGATTTCAACATTTCAACGTTGGACATAAAATTAGACCACCTTTTTGACAGAAATCAACTGGGTAGATGTGCATCTTTATTCCATTTGAAGCTGATAGAAACCTCGGTATTCCAACACGAAGTGGTCTTCCTGCTTAATGGTTTTGAATGTTATTAAAATAACATAATTTGTCAATAACATGTCACTTTGAATATGATTTTCTGTGGCAGCCCACTGCTGGTTGGGGTTGGCTTGCCAACACTTTGCCACCCATTCCAGTCGCAAGGCCCAGATTGTAAAACTTCCATCCTGTGCTGGAAGACTCAGGTCACAACTTATTTTTACACTCTGATTATTGTCCTTCCTTGTGTAACTTTGATATTATAATGTTTCAAGAAACCTGGCTTTTAGAAAAGCCGGGTATCGATGGCTGAATTGTTAATTTTGAAGCTAGGTAGGCGGAGACTTCAACTATTACTGTGCCGTCAGTGTAGATGATGCTGATTTTGGGGCACACTTAAATTCTAGGATAGTACCAGCTTCTCGCCTTAGTGGAGCAGAATCCAGAGACTCACATGGTACGGCTTGGTCATCTTTGTTTTCTAGATGGGGATTTGAGCAAATTAACCTACTCTTTGATGCTCGCTTGGCAAAGACCCACTTGGCACAGCATCAGGGCTGAATTGATTATCGACTACAGTTTTCTATCTAATGTAAATCTTGATAATATTTTCTATCTAATGTAAATCTTGTTAATATTTGCTCCTTTGAGATAATTAACACCCCTTGCAATGAACACTTGATGATTTCACTAATCTTATCATTGGGTATCTCTACATTTGTGAATAGAACATGTCAAGCAAATCTGTTGGTAGCTGGAGTTAGGCCTAGGATTGAGAAAGGAAGGAACTTAGCCAATGACAGTAACAGACCTAATGTTTTGGTGGAATGGGCTCTCTGAAGTGGAGAAAAATGCTAGTACCTGTCCAAGTGTATTTAATTGTTTAATCAGCAACTTGGGTACAATAAGTCATAATTCTAACATTCCATCCTTATGTTTTGCACCCACACATAAAAGACCTTCTGACGACGCTGTTAATGAGAAGAAAAGAGACAAAAGCAGGGCCATTAAACTGTTATCCCGTTCTGACATCTCATTGGACGACCTCCCTAAAGCGAGAAAAAACTATGAGAATGGCTTACTACAGATGGCTCAGGAACAACAAACTCAATCTCTATATTGATCAAAACCAGCTATAGTTTAGGAAACTAATTAATAAGGACATTAATGCTATATGGAGAATAATTTACAGCACTGTTTCGAAGCAATCAACTCTCCAGGTATGTTGTGTTTCTGAAAGTACCTGGTCAGAATACCTCTTTAAAAAATGTAACCCCAGAAGGGGGGGTAATAGTTCCGGAGAGTGTTGAAAAAAGCTTTTCAACTTTGACAGAGATGACATTATTAACGTCATTGAGAAGCGGAACAACGCAAGAGCCAGTGGCCTGGACATGGTCTTCAATTTATTTTTTAAAGATAATGCTGTTCTATGGGCTGACATTCTCTTCTGATTATTCTCTCATATTGCGACTGGTGCAGACTGTCCCATTTCATGGAACAAAGCTACTATTGTCCCCATTTTTATCAGGGGCCAGATCGGACCCAGATAATTACTTTCCAATTCCTTTAATCTATTCATCGGCTAAGGTATTTGCTAAACTAATCTTAAAAGATCTCACTAAGTAGGCAGAGAGTAAAAATCTACTAACCCCCTATAAACAGGGTTCAGGAAAGGGGTGGGGACATCGGTAAGCGCTTTGGCTCTGTCCACTTGCACCCCTGACATAGGTGCACCTTCTGTAAGTCACTGTATGTTGCAGTTTCGGACCTAAAGGCAGCATTCAATAACATCAACACAGCCCTCCTCTGGGAGAAGCTCGAGAAGTGGGGTATCTGTCGGGGCCTCTTGAGAATGATTCAGTCCCTTTACAGTAATAATTCTGTAAGTGTTAGACTAAATACTCAGGGCGATCTAACTAGCCTGATCGTTTTGCAAGAAGGCTCCATCAGGGTTGAGTTCTTGGAACCACTCTCTTCAACCTCTTCCTGGTAGACTTGTGGAAGGACTTGTGGAAGGAGTTCCTGTCATGGGAATGGAATGGTGTGCACCCAAATGGGGGGATTTAAAAGTCAATGTCATCGCTTATGCGGATGACCTCCTGTTAATGGCTTACACTCCTGTTGGTCTCCAAAGACTTCTGTACGGGTATCCAAATACATGGTGAGGAACCACCTTGAAATGGATGCCCAGAAGTCATTTGTTTTGTCCTATTCCACAAAGCGCAGGCCCAAATCCTACTACAGGTACCTAAATCAGACCAAAATGTAACAAGTTCCCTCTATAATCTACCTTAGATTCTTGGTTTCACCAGAGAGAAAGAATGATAACAAAACTTGGGACAGGTATTTCTCTTATGAAGGCCCTTCGGAGTATGATTTATGCTTTCTCTATGCTACCGCTCATTGTGCTGTTTAAACTGAAGATCACTACTACTGTATTATATGGTTGAGAACTAATGCCTTTTCCCGACATAACCTTCCTAGATAGATTGCAGGGGAAAGTCTGAAAAACTGATTTAGGTCTCCCAAAATGTACCCCTATGGGCGCTATTAGGCTGAAATTGGGTCTGACATCCTGGTGGGCCCAGTACATAAAAAATGCTTGTCTTTCCATTCAAAGATCATGAAGGCCGATCGAAAGTCCCGTTGTTCCTATATGAAGGACCTCTCAAGGGGTAGTTTGAGTCACTATTCATCATTGCTTGGGTTTCATAAGAAATGCAAGAACTTTGCTACCATGATCTCAAAGGACTCCTTAGACAGTGATTTTGTTAAAAATAGGAAACTTATCATCTGGGACAAAATGAACAATAGCAATGATTTAAATAGATTGGTGCTGTTCCAGGACAACCATCATCTGTTCACACCATTACGTAAGCTGAGATCTTACTTGCAGAAGTTTCCATCTAGAAGCATTGAGATCTCTACTTTAAATTTCGTCTAAACACTACCCTAAAAATTATGGGGCCCAAAATGGACATACCCAAAGGCTTGGAGTGCCCCTTTTTCTTGCCTCATAGAATTAGCCACCTGGGGGGCTTCATACATACAACCGAGCGGGTACTGATTAAAAACCTATGGGAAAGGCTAATGATTACTTCTAATTAAAGACAGTAATATGTTTTCTCCAATAGATTACACATTTCCTTCACACATTGGGGTTCCATTAGGTGATGAATTTGATACTTCTGGCTAGTACTTTTTAGGCGGTTCACATGGACCGCTTTCACTGGGACGTTTGTGTTCTTCACACTGTTGAGGTGATTATGCCATGAGATTACGGGCATTGTTTTGGGGAGATCACAGGTTAGATGTCACTAAATAGCATGCTTATTCATAACTACATTTACCTGCATCCATAGGTTATTGAATTGTGAGGTTGTTTTTTTTGCGAGACACGGGGCCTCATTACGAGTTTGGAGGTAGCCATGGAGCTATTAGCTCCATGGCTGCATCCAAACCGGGCTCCTTTTCCGGGTTCCTGCAATGGGGACTTACCGGGTCATTCCGACATAGGAGGACCCGGTAAGTCCTCCTTGCAGGAACCATTCCCCATTCCTATTTGAGCCCCCATAGGGCTCAATGGGAATGGGGATGTAGGTAACAAAGGGCACATTATAAGTGTCCCCTTGTTACCTCCCTCTTCACCTTGTAGGATCGGGAAAGGATGCCTGGTTTCACCAGGCATCCAATCCGGGTCCCGCGATGGGAAGCTCGTAATCAACCCTGACGGAATGAAGGGGGCCGGTCCCATACCGGCCCCCTTCATTCTGTCAGTGCAAGCCTCGTAATGAGGCCCACAGTGTATGATCACTTAGTAATATAACAACATATAAATGATATGCCTTTTTTGTGCAGTATTTTACACATTTTCAATTTTCTCTTTCTCTATATATTTTCTACTGTTATTTTTGTATGTATGCCCTGTGGCCTAATGTGTTCTCAAACTGAATTCAATTTGGTTTCCTTTTATGAGGAAATGTATATGTTCTATTATTGAAACACCACAAATATATGAATGATTATCTGAGTTTCTTGACTCTTTTATCTGGTTTAATGTCACACCAGTATGTGTTGTACTTTACCTGACCTCAGTTGCCATTATGCAACATGCGTTGATTTACTTTTGATTGACATGGGTCTCACTTATGAATGATGATTACATTTGTGAATGTTGTTGTATTTGGTATATATGAAAAACATATATGTGTTCATATGATGTAAAGATGCCCTGATGAAGGACTAATTATAGTCCAAAATGCATTTCCAATTATTTACATCTGCAACCACTATTCCCTATTTTCCCAGCAACTAACCAATGATAGGAGAGATTCAGTTAGAAGTTCCCTAGGCAGTTCGATAGCCAGCGACCTAGGGAGAATACCATTAGCCATAGTGAGAAGAGAGATAGAAAGGGGTTTACCGATCAATAGATTACTAATAGCCCAATAGGGATGCCTGGTGTTGGAAGGTGGGTCCGAAGCCTGGGGAGAGTCGAGAGAGTTGAGGGACGGCCATAGAGCTATTCATCAGTACCTTAGACCCCTAAAAGAAGAAAAATTTATCCTGACAGTTTATTTTAATAAACAACCTTGTTTTTTATTCAAGAGTCAGCATGGTTATTTGAGGCAGGATAGACCATATCCTGAACAGAAAACACCTATGCCCATCCAAGGAAGGCAACCATTGTTGCAAAGATGGTGAAGGTAATACGCATTAACCGGAATGCGAGGCTACCCACCAAAACCACAATGTCTGCTGCTGGGTATGATTTATATGGAGATGAACATGTGGAAGTCCCACCAGGAAGGAAGGTACTCGTAAGGTCTGGTCTAAAGATAGAAGTCCCTGTAGGAACCTATGGGAGGATTACACCATGATCCAGCTTGATGCACCATCATTCTTGGGATGTGGGAAACAGAATTATAGAGAAGAGTTACATCAGCGTAGTTAAAGTTACTCTCTTCAATTGGGAAAATCACACCTAATGTATCCGAGCAGGACAAGCCACCACCCAACTTATGTTTGAAGGACTCTTGTTCCCAAAAGTTGAAGAGGTCAAAGTTTTCCATAAGTCAATGATAACCCATATTAATCCTACTGATAGCTGGAGCAGGCCTAGAAAATATCAACATTCTCTGAACTGGAATGAAGAGAACAGGATGCGATTTAGGTCAGACCCACCCCACAATCTGCCATTGAGACCCATCCTAATGGAGGTTTTTACCCAGACCAAGGAATCTGCTCCCCTTAGCTTGAAAAGTAACCATTGGTCACAAACAATCCGCCAACCAGTGGATGCCAAAGGTCCAGACCATCAAGGAAGTTCTGATCCGGTAGCTAAGGAAGACTCAGTTCCCCAAGAGCTAATGGAGTATTGTCCAATTACCAAGGCTGGGGGTTCAGACCCAATCCCACAAACTGGACTTGAATTATCGAGACCTCATCAACCATCAAATGTATTTGAAGTATGAAACCAGGATGGAATCAAACACATTGAGTTAGCCTTGCTGGAAGAAGAATAGGAGATGACATTCTCAGAGGATGATAATGCCTCAGTGTCGGAAGATGAGGAGTTGGAGGAGCCTCATACTGAAGGTCATGTGGCAATAGACTATGACAGAGGGCTGGGCTGGGTAGTATTGGAGAAGGAGACGATTACACACCCCATGGCAGAACAAGATGGGAAGACTGAGGTACAGGAGGAACCCTTAGGTCTATCCAGGACCTTAATATGGTCTGACTGCCCAATAGCAGGTTTCTTGGATGTTCTGCCCAGACACAAATGAATGACACTCATGCCAGACCGGCCAAGGAGACTTTGGTTTCCCTCCAAGAATTGGAGACCAATATAAGGAAGGTGGATTAGAGGAACCTACTTGAAGTAGTAGCTCACAGCATCACTACCAACGCTTTACTGATTCCCGAGAGTAAGATATCAACTATCAATACAGAAATGTTACAATCTAGAGATTTTTGGATCTGCGTAAACCAATCGGGCTGTGTTAGGGATAATTCTCCACAATGGCTAATTTCCCTTACCTACTCAGTGCCTCAGCAGCTTTGATGGATTTCTAGGATTTATTTTTTCACCTGGTAAGAGTGTGAGCCTTTTTTTCCCACTCTTACATGTGTTTTGCTTTGTGTTTAACATGTTTGTGTTCATAGGCTGTGGAGCCTCACCTACTCGACAGGCATCATCTTTTTACCGTGTGTCACCCAGCATCTTTAGTGCAGTGACACAGGGTTGTCTTTTTCAGACTTCCCACTTTAAAATCCATTTTCTGGGACTTACTACTGTCTCCCAGAACATGTAAAGTTGCCATTGCCTTTATTAGTCTTTTTAAATTCACAGACCCAGTACAACCTATCTTACATAGAGTACTGGAAAGGGTAAATAGTTATCCCTTTTTGTCTGTCTCTCATGGAACATTATTTCATTCCCCTTTCTTTAAGATTTTGCTGGTGGCAGTGGTATCTACCATATTTTTCCTACTGCGATCTATGACAATAGCCTTGGTACTGTTTTAGGCTAAGTTAGTAGCCTCAAACTTTAATCCACTGGACCCCGTTTACTTTTATTTGGTTCCGGCTGGGTTTATATGCCATTTCTTTTTGTAAAGGTCTTTCTCTTGTTTTAGGTTTGGTTCCTTTGTTCGCCGTCCTTTGGCCGGCCTCTGCTCAGAAGCCCTCTTTAAGCGCCAGAGAGTCTGGGTAGACAGGATGTGAGGGAGGGGTTTTAGGACCCCTGCACAGGGTTTCCTTGGAACCCCAAGTCGTACTCTTGTTTGATTGCCTAGGTGACTGTCCTGCCAAGACAGCCACCCTGCTGTGTGATTGACAGTCAGGCTGTGTGAATTGGGGAAAACCGCATAAAAAGCAGGTTTCTGGGACTTGGAAGGCAGAGTCACCACTGGGTGAAGAGAACTGAAGAGAAGCTGAAAAAAGAGGACCTCTACCACGACTAAACTTCCCGGTGAAGCCCTGCTGCGACTCCAAATCTCCAAACTTCAATGACGGAGAAGATCTGCAAGGAATCTTCTTCCTTTGAGCTGGTGGGACCAACCAGTTCTCCAAACACCAAGCAAGGCCTCCCTCCCCTGGTCAAATTTGCTGTGCACAGCTGCAGTGAACCGGATAGCCAGGAGGACCGGACTATGTTTGGGTTTTAAGGAGCGCACCTTTTATTCGTTGCTTTGCTCTGCTGATGGTTTCTGCCCTGGGCAGTGCAGGACCCTCCAGTCTTCCTCCATTGTGTCAGTCCGACAGTCGCTTCAGGAACCGTGAGCCTGCAGGACCTGCCAGGAACTCCTGCCTCAGCTACAGCATTCTTCAACTTCTAAGGTACTGTTCAAAGCCGGTTGTTCGTCCGTCCAACCGCGGTGAAAGTGTTTTAAATCTTTCAACAATCCCAGGGCTTGTCCTTTTCCACTCTTTTAAAAAACTTTTCCTTTGACCAACAACGGTTCGAACTCTTGGCAAAGACTTACCGTGAACTACTCTGAACTGTGTGATCCTCTGCAAAGACTCTGAACCATTAAAATTAGCCCAGGCCTATTGATTTGAATCCTCATTGTAGAAAGCCTTTTCTAGATTGCCCTGCCTACTTACTTGCTGATGCTGCTTAATTTTGTTTAACCTTGTATTTCCCTCCCTTTTTAATTGCTGGAGTGCCATTTAACTCACACTTCATTTTGAGCCTAACTCGTCCAGAATTGATTTGGTGTTGTGTAGTATATTAAGAGTGTGCTTTTTCTGCTGCTTTATTTAGTGAACTGTTTTACAAATGAATGTGTAAATAAATGCATATTCTTTTACTCAGAAACCTTGAATCAGTGTTTGTTTGAACCATAGTAATTACTGTCTTTTGTGTAACTTCTGATACTGCTCACTTTACGCTTGAGATACGTCTGGCTGCTCAGCCATTGCTACCACTTTACTGTGTAGTACAGGCTTGTACCAAAGGTGTATTTGTACTTGCACTTGTAGTCTTAATTGTGTGTGGTGTCCAAAGGGTACTTCATGTGGCTCTGCCTAGCCCTGATGTACAGTGGTGAGGATAAAGTATAGTAATTACACTTAGAGTGTTGCTATTACCTTGGA